>NW_008751934.1:381912-451705 GCF_000715545.1 Opisthorchis viverrini
GACAAATATTCTATCCAAACGGCACAATCAGAAGACTGCATAACCTAAGGCATGTGTTCATGAGATATGTGGTGGTAGGTTCTGAACAGAACGAACTTGAATATAATCACCACTGAGCACGTGGAATCCGACTACAGCGTCAGTCGACTTAGTGAATAACAATTAGACTACCATGTACACAACAATCGATCACCAATATTGAGAATCCGGCAACCAGTAGTTGAAGGGCGAGTTTTGTCAAACCGCCTAACTTGTCATACTCAGCACCTGCTCATTTCATCTGCCTGGCAACACAACTAAAGCTACTGCACTTTCGGTTATCACATTAATGGAGACAGTACGTCCAGCTTATTACATCTTTTACAATAAGTGAAAACGCTGCTATATCAGCAGACTCTGGGTATGATGACTTTTAGAAAGGGACAAACAACTGAGGTCGAAATGGTCCTTGATTTGTTCGTTGAGCTGGGCAATTCGATTGCACGCATTTCATCACCAATCGAGGTGAAATTATCAGTGGTTGTTAGAGGGCGTAGTGAAGGGTAGCGATGGGTCGGTGGTTGTGTGTTGAGTGGTGTTGTGTGTGTGCTAATGTACATGCTGCCAGCCGGGGCTGATATTCAATCACGATTAGTTGTTCAATTGGTCGGTTCCATTGGTTGCTCTGCCATCCTATGTCCTGATTTACCGATGACTACGTGATTTTTTAGCCTGGCCTTCTTCGTCCTCGTGTTCTGATAAATAATGGAGTGACCTCTGTCGTTGATCTCCCTAGGTTCCGGCTTGTGACCTTTGTTGATCCGATTCCAAGGAGTTCTTTGCCTCTTGGTTTGTGAATCCGATGTTTGTCTCTTCTTGAGTAGTTCGGTGGTGAAGTTGGTCCTTTGCATGTGGTGGTGCATAAACTGGCCGCAGTTCAGTGCATCGGTTTATCGAATCCGCCGTAGAGTATCATGCTTCCAGAAATTCTGTTCCGTGTCTCGTGTCTCCGTATGCCCAAATTTTCACGTTTTTCAGATTGAATTTGTGGCCTTCTTGGTCTGCGTGTATAGATATCAGGGACAGGGAGTCATGCCTATTGACGACCGTGTTGTGTTCCTTTATTCTTGTGCATAATCTCCTCCCAGTCTGTTCAACGTAGAATATCTTGAATTTGTTGCAGTTGATTTCGTATACCACATCGTTCTTTTGGTTTTGTCTTGCTTTTCCTTCGGTTTGGGGATCAGTTTCCTCAACGAAGAAATCGGTTTGTGGGCCCCCATGATTTCTTTTTAAGTTAATAATCTGGTGTATGTTCAGATATATTCTGGATGACCCGTTTGGTCGCCTGTTCTCACTGTTGCTGTTGCTGAGATATTTTCTTCTTCAAGCTTTTCTTGATGGAATTCCTTGGATATACATTGTTCTAGAATACTCCAAATAGATGGTTTTCTCCCTTTTTCTGCAATTCTGTGGTGCTGCAGTGTGTCTCCACCCTCTTGAACAAGGTTTGGACACAGCTCTTCTTGTAATTTACTGGAAGATTGCTGTTATAGTTCAGTTTTGATCCGTATGTGTGTCCTTCCGATATACGCAGGTTTCCAGAGTCCCATCCACCTTTCTGTTCACCAGAACGTTCAAGAATGGTAGTCAATTGTTCCTTCCCAGTTCGATTTTAAACTTGATATTTTTAAAAGTGGTAATAAACAGTTCATGCGTCCTGTGCGATGTACCTCGTTTCATTATGACAAATGCGTCGTCCACGTAGCGGATCTATAGCTTTCGATTGATTATGGGTAGTACTGTGCACTCTACTGTTTGCATTACCACCTGAGCGATAAATTCTGATAGTAGAGACCGAATTCAGCTGTTGCTATATTTTTCCATCACAGCTAAATTATGTACCCATGCGAAAGTGCAACAGCTTGCATGGACTTTCGAATTTCATGATTCTTGTCGTGTTCGGATTATTCCGAAGCAGTTCTGCTATGGTTTCTCCGGTGAGGTTGTGGTTGACTGACGTGAAAACATAATGTCATCGTCTTCTAAACTGACGTTCTGTAGTTTGCGTAGAAATCGGTCGGCATTTTCGACTTTATGTTTCGATCCAGAAATTAAGTGTTTCAATCTTATTCACAAGTCTTTTGCTAATTTGTAAGATGGAGTTCCCGGAAGTGAAACGATTGGTCGAAGTGGAGTTCCTTCTTTGTGCGGTAGAATTGTGCATTGTTGGTGTCATCGGCTATCATTTTGCATCATTTTTGGCCGGTTACCTCGTATATCGCTTGCGGTTGCCCGTTCTTTAGTTTGAATACAGAACGACATAATATATCGTGCTCATTCACAACACATGGTATTCGAAGTCAGATAACAATCTAGTAAGGATGCATATCCGGCTTAAACGCATGTCCTTGAAATTCTGATGGCTACCTGATGGTCGAAAAACATTTTTCAGATCGGCTGGTAATCCTACGGGAAACAGGTCGGGTAGTTCAGACAGAAGCGTCAACCGCATCTATCTAGTCACGTGGGAAACCCCCACTAGGGGTTAGCTAAACTTTCACTCGACACCAGAAGCGATCTACCTGGCGTCCAAAATAGTGTTGGGCCCAACTCACTAATGCTAACCTTAACCCGGTATAATAGGGCTGGCGGACAAAGATGTAGAGTTCCGCTGAAACCCGGCCCTATCACGATGGCATATCCGTAGCTACCTCATTATTCCTTCAATGAGACGATCATATCACTAGTCATTTCCTTAAAGCTCCAGTAAAATAAGGATCCTGTTCGAATTAAGTACCTTAAGGAGCGTTTCATGTTTCTATATTTCTTCAACGTGGATAAATTACTTAACCAAGCTTGTCTGCCATTCTGTTATCCTGAATGTGGCAAAAGCCAAAACGAACAGACTTTCAAGCCATGGGATGTTTGGGTCACGCCCACTTGACCCAGACAAATGAACTGAATTCACAGAAACCTCATAAATGCTCCGTCTGTGGAGTTAATGCATCTGCCTTCAATAAATTTGTCTTGCGTCTTATCTTGCACATCTGTTACACCAGTGTTTAATTTTCCTGCTGGTGTGATTTAGCTGATAAACAAGCGGAGACTTGTTCATCACTTCATAGCTTCTTAAGGTACCTGTTGTCTGCGCAAATGGCAAGCTAATGCAAGCAGCAAGCAATGTAGTCACCGCAATAACTGAAAAGAAAATTTACTTAGGCATAGGCAATTTCAAAATTTTCATGTTATCATGGTTGGGAATTAACTCAGGACTGTTTGAATTTTAATTCTTTATTTCTTAGTATTAATTTCTTAACGGGTGGTTGTAGCGCTATCGTGCATCTAGATTCCTCTAAACAGAATTTGTTCAGTCAGTATTCATCCCATTAGTGATCACTGGGTAGGTAGGCCATCCTTCAGGGCATTTCGCAGGAGGAGGAATTTTGCGGGCTTTTCTATCTCTACGGAGGCTGATCCATTTATCCGGGATTTCTTTGTTTTCTATCTAAGGGAGAAACCTGACCGTGTGCGAAAGTCCAGCGAACAGTTAACATCGAACCCAACCTCGTCTCATAGTGCTGCTCCTATGTTTTTATCAATGTTGATTTTTTCTTCAGGTGCTCGTCGCCGAGACTAGACTGTTCTGCGCTACTCAGTAATTCAGTGACTGTCCCGTGTACTAGGATAGAAGTAAACGTACTTTCTGATCCTCATAGACTTCATTTGTGTTTTTTTCATCCCCCAGTGTACAGTCAAAGTGTACTCTGGATGTGTTTTTCGAGACTGAACTGACGAATCCATCCGGAAGTGCGTTGGTGATGGTGCAACAAGATATGTGGCCAAGGTCAGTCCATTTAGTAAGTGTTCAATAGCCCCATATCGCTCATATTCCCCATATTTCTGACTGTAGCGTGTTTTGGACACAGTTCTGATTGCGACGGAAAACAGCGCAAGTTGGCTGCATTCTCTTTTTCTGTTACTCACGGACCCTCAGTTTCCTTCGTTTCCTTTATGCCATTGTAACTACTAAACTGGTGCTTCGTAACAGCACCTTGAATCGCCAGAATTTGTCATTACAGGTGGTCTGTTGCTAGTGGTGCCATCGGAGAACTGGATCTTCCTAGAACTGAATATGTGGCTCCTGATTCGTATCCGCTGTTGCAACTGCTCTGTTGTCGATATCATTATTGATGTTCCAAATGCACGGCGGCCTCTGTACATGTTTTCCCACCGATCTATTTTCTTGAATTCAGGTAAACAATTCTCGATAGCAGGACTATTCTGTAAAACTGGTCAAACGGACTCGAATTCTGAAGCCATCGCGCCTAATGAAGTAAAAACCATGTGCTTACCACAGATTGTTCTCATTCACCTACCCACAGTCGGAAGACACTAATACTATCTAGTAGGTATGTCATATTCAGGTAACCACCTTAACTGCAGAATATGCTCTGGTGGTAAAAGCAAAGAAGCAGGCACCAATAAACCGGCTGGGATGGTATTTTGTAGATGTTTTTCTTTTACTAAGATGTCTTCTATGCAGAGCAAAACTTTACAATGATATACGCATGTCTGTTTGTATAGAATATTGATTGCGTTATGCATTGTTGAACTACTTTCTCCATTCGCCATACCGTCACAAAGTTTGTTAACGCTGGTTTGATAAATAACAGTTTGGTTGGCTTACGGATTTTGGAAATCACCAAGCAATTTGGGACAGCCAGCTGCCCATGTTTCAGCTAAACACCATTGGCCCAAAGCCTCCTGATCTATTTAGGTAAATTAGTCAATGCCGAACAATCTTCTTGACCCTATCAAACTCTGCTCAGGGCTCAGAGTTATCTTTCAAAACGGTGTCAAATTAACCCGCCATTTGATTTTTGGAAAGCTGTTGCTCCAGTGCTGTTTTATGTTTTTTTCACTTTGCTTTCTGCAACTCACCGCGACAGTCTCAATTTTCCCTTTGGCTTCATTCATTCCTACGCCTCGTTAGCACTTTCTCAAATTCATATCGTCCTGAATTGCGATGAATTTACCCTTTTACTGATCCAAACATATTTTAGAGTCGATATCCTCGCAATGAACCCTTCGACTTGCAGGAATTTAAGCCAATGAATACACTCATTTTTCTACTATTAAGTTCCAAGTGATTTGATTCGTAGTGACTTATTTTCGACTACTGAAATAGATGTTTGTACCTATTACAAGGTGATACCAGTTCTCTGTGACCCATGCCTACGCTCTTCTACATTGCCGTATTCAGGCCACTGCGGTTCTGGTGCTTCTTTCCGTAAAACTTTCAGCTTCTCAGCAAAAGTGCCTTGCGGTTTGACTAATGTTGAAACAATTTAATAACCATATGTTGACAAAGAAATACTGCCGGCTGATACTAATCACTGTTTCCTTTGCGCCTGATTTATTTATCTCGCACCTTGGATTTTCTAGTTGCTATAACTGAATATTACGTTTGACGATTCACTTCACAGTTGGTGATGTTTTGCGGGCTTAAAATCTTCCAGTGTCATGTGTTCTATCATTAAACGTTACAATTCCGTTAAGATATAAAATAGTTCATGCAGGTTACGTGGTAAAAGTTTGCGAAGGGAGCACAAATCAGGGGCCCTTTTACCATACGTTCCTTCTAAAAATGTGCCCTACTCTGAAGCCAGGTCGGCATGAAATCCCATGGATTCTCCACATTATCTTCTTTCGAAGACCCAAAAACGGATATAGTCGGTGCCACGTCATCGGTCAAATATCTGGCGTAAAAATGATGTCGCCAGCGTCTCTTACTACATGTGTTTTTCTGGTCAATATTTTCTGAAACAACAAATTGCCTGAGTAGATCTATGAGTGTTCTACCGAATAAAGAAATTATAAAGCTCAAATGTGGCACGAAGTATTTGTTTCAACGAACATTTTATAACCGAATGCTAGTAATAAAATCGACCGGAATGTGAAATTTGGAGCCCATCTTGTCCTGATCGCAAACATTGGTCGATTGAAAAATGAAACTTGGATCATCTTACGTCCGCTTGTTTTAAAAGACAAGTAATCTGATCGGCGTACTCTTGCTGTCTTTCAAATGAAAAGTGAAGCTGCACAAAAATGGAGAAATCTTCAGTTTTGGACAATCTGGGAGATAATATACTCGCTCTGGTCGCCAAACGTCTTCACTTAGTCTTAGTGTAAGGAGAAAGGGACTTCACCCCGCAAATAAAGCGAATCAATGCTGAAAAGCTGAGAGACAGTGCATGGCCGTTTCGCCCCTAAGGGAATCAACGGCATTGCTCGCCTCCGCAATTCTCGTGATACCCGAAACCGAATAATCACCAGTTAGGTGCTTCATATTGATGTTTGATTTTCTTTACTCAAATATTTCTGTAGTAAGTAGTTGCATCCGAATACGGAAAAGGCAACTGCCAAAGTTTGGCAAATAGGGTGTTTAATTTTTCCGGATCTAGACTACATCTATCGCCCATGATTAGAATAACTAGGTGCTGCATTTTCTAGTGGCATACAAAGACCATTTCTTAAGACGGATGCTCCGGAGAAGCAATATTCTGATCAACCGGAGGCTAGAGGAATTTCTTCGATATCCTCAGCTCATGACGAGAAAAGTATCTGTCGCTGTATTCGATGAAAAATGTCTACCGAGAACTATCATACAGCAGTATATTCTGCCCTTGACCAAGGAAAGTATGCCCCCTGAATAACCAGAGCGCGCACCGACGAACGAGCTATACTGTCCTCCAGTAATTTGCACGGGCCTTCTTCGAAAACTCAAGTAGCTTACTAACGGTTGGCATTCATGTGGAAGCTGCTTGTGTATGCCTGGTAGACTGTGCCACTGGAAATCCTCTCCAACCTCGTGACACCGGATGGTTTGTACTTCTAAATTACATTTAAACAAGGATATATAAGCATACTGAAAATGTCCACCGTAATCTGCAAGCGATCATTCCAACACAGAGCGTGTGATTTCTCGTGGTTCCGCTTTATCTTATTTTACCGTTTAAGATCACGTCGCGCTCTAAATTAGTGCAAATCAAAATGCGGCCATCTGCATTAACCAGCGTGAAAGTCATATTCACTCACTCTTCGTGTTATTGATTTTTTTCCGACGTCATTGCTGGGACAATGTACATCAATTAGTACGCATGTTTCACGAAATAAAACTCGACTTAGTACATTGGTGACGCTAGCCAGGGCGCCATTGTTCCCTAATGCTGTTAGTCGATGACCATGTTTGTGACCCTAAACAAAACAGGTGAGTACATTCTTATTGGAAAACATACCTAGTAAATATCTTGCTATGGCTTCAAATGAAAAGTGCTTTTGGGCACTATACTGAAAAGGCATGCAGCTGGTATGCCTCAGCGCCAATGGTTTATAAAGGTTCATTGCCTGTCATAACTGGGCTGCATGGGAGTGAGTTAACTTACTTTATTACTGTTGCTAATAATGAACGACTCTTGTAGTTTTCCTACGACTAAAGCACGTCTTTTGACGATTACTGTGTTATGGGCTTGAGTTTCAGAAGTTTAAAAGGATACAAGTACTTGTGACTAGTGGAAGCCTGTTGCTACCCTGTCACCGTCGACAACGTACAATGTCCAACTGCACTTCGTAGGGCATAACAAAGATGTTTTCGTGATACCCAACTGCAAGTTCCGTTCATACTATACGGACCACAAGTCGACGCTGGGAACACAAATTCTGTCGGTTATAATAACCGATTTCAAAAATGTGGTAACTGATTCTTCATATAACTCAGAAGCCTTAACTGCTCTACGGCTAAACTAATTTGTTGCGTTGACGGCAGCGAAATAATGAAACGTTTCATAAAAGACTCATCATGCAGGGCCTACTGAGAGTCATATACGTTAGAAGGATCAAGATCAGGTGCTCAGGTCCATCAACTCAGTTGGAAAGTAGATCTACCCAGAGTATCCAGATACCTAAGTCTATCTTTATCAAGAATATTGGCTCGCAATAACTTGTCGGTTACCTATCGTACAATAATATCGCATTTGGGCGGCACAGTTAAATGACATCCGATAACACGAGTTGAAGAACATATTAAACATGTCCGTTTGTATACCAGGCGCTGTAATGCAGCATGAAATGTCGCCTGACACGAAAAATTTGCAACAGATATACTGCGGAACAGTCATCTAGAGTTTGCAACTAGATAGCGGCTCATAAACGTACGAGAAAGCACAGCCATTCTTCGTGCGTATGTCAGTGGCTGGCAGTCTATGTGCCACACTTGTGAAATATATGGCTCAAATGCATTCGAGATCACACGCCATTCTTTTCCTAGCGCCATGTCACCTGAAGAATGAAAGGTATGTACCCATGCACTCATAAATATGATGACGATGTTTGTGTTGGTATGCTCTGAACATATGGGGCATCCTCCTGGAATCTGTGGCATATGTTTTAACCGAACGTGATCTTACCGAACTCATTTAATAGAGAGTAAACTGGAAGTTTAAGTCATTAGCCCGTAAACACCAAAGGCGAAAACAACCTGAATCAAGCGGGCATATTTAAAAGATTCGATATTATGTCCACCCAGAGAAAATTCTATCTAACCATGTCACATGGTATTCTGGAAAAATTTAAGAATACCCCAAGATTTATCTACAAAAAAAAGAAGTCACCTTGACTCTTCCAACGAATTCTTTGACCGAACATACTACGGATCTTTACAAATCCTTTCTGACTACTGTTGTTATCTTTAATGCATACCCCTCTCTTTAAGTAATCCAAGTAACCAGATTTTCCCGATAATACGACATTCACATTCTTTGAATCTCGTGGTTGAAAATCTGAGCACAGACGAATGAACCAAATATGAGCAATCCACACCAGTTGAAATTAAAGTGGAAAGGGTCGACCGGTTTCAGTGGAGCATTCTGTTTTAGGATATACTTGAGAAAATTCAGGTGTCAGTTGTGTTTATTTTGGGAAGTATACTGCTGAATATGCTGGTGGTTAAAGAAGACAGTCTAGGATTGATATTACTGCTCATTTTTCAAGGAGTAAGAAAGCTCTCGCACAGTGATGTTTTCAAGAATGAGGGCATTGCTCCTGAAAGAATCAGTTCGTCTCAGTCCCGCGAGCCTTATCATTACGTTGATGGGTAGAATATCAAGCCCAGCAAACTTTGGCCTTTTTAACCCTACTACTCAGGAAACGAAAACTACAATCTCACAGAAACCTAAAAACAGCAGTACTTCGAACGGCAACCGATTTCCGCTCACCTACGGCGGGCCAATATTTTCAAAGGTCAAATTTAGTCCTACTGACCACTTCCGGATATAGCTTAGTGAACTTGTTACGTGCAGACATGTTTTCATACCTTGCATGAAACAGCAAATCAAGGGTCTGATCTCCAGGTTGGCTATTCTTTTTCGTCCAGTCGAATTTGTGATCAGTTGGAAGTACTGTGAACTCAGTAACCCGATAAAAGCTTGGCTAAGTGGCCGTTAAAGCAGTCGGCCAGCCCAAGTCCTTATACAAGCAAGGCCTGGTCCGGTATCTTGAAGGTGTGATTTTTGATCAAGTCAGCAAGATTCTTCAGGGGACTACTGAACTAATGCAATGTTTCTAACGATTGTCACCTTACGGATTGCAATACCACCGGACATTGTTGGATAGCAGGACATTTCTGTTTCTCTTTTCTAAGACTACGTTCGTACATCGCTTGCATTTCCTTTAACTAGTTCATAAATCGCAATGCCTGGTGCACACTGGCTTGCTTATGCTCGAACTTCCTACAAAGTTCCGGGAAAAGCTTCCTGATGCTGCTGCTCCATAAACTAACATTACTTTACTGTCATGGAAGATATCAAGTAGACTCATTTCTAGACTAGATAAAAACGAACTGCTTATGCTCGACCTTCCTACAAAGTTCCGGGAGAAGCTTCCTGATGCTGCTGCTCCATAGACTAACATTACTTTGCTGTCATGGAAGATATCCAGCAGACTCATTTCTAGACTAGATAAAAACGAAAATTTCGCTAACGCAAGAGTTCAGGCTATTTGCTTTCAATGTTAGCACCGAACTTGCATTTTAATGGCATCCTGCTCGTGTTGGGGTACATCCGAATGCACTGGTGTGGCAGGAAATTTGGATACACTACTTCATTACATTACGATTATAGTTGGAACGGTTGCTTCATCGGCTTAACAGACAAAAACGCGTGGGATACGATAATTAAGATCACGGAGGAAGTCGCATGGTATCTGTTGCAACTGATCCAACGTGATAAACGAATAAAGCACCTTAATCTCATTTTATTATAACTGAATTTCACATGGAATTAAGCGCTAGAAATACTAACCAGATTACAGATTTCTTTAAATAGATTGACCACGAACCTTGGTGATCACTCGAATTTTGCTTAAAACTAGCGATATGATTAACTCCTTTGATAAACAATAAATTCCCGCCTCCCACTTTTGTAACCGTCATACTGCTGATACTACTACTACTTCTACTACTACTCCGAGGGGATGAGGAACGAAGTCAGCAAAGGCAAAAAGTCATTCAAGATAGTACACATCTGAGCCGACTCTGAAATTGCTATATGCTCGCCTCGAAAACCGTCCGTATCCCCTACTACCAAGTGTGAACGGAACGTCTCCATCAGGCAACTCCCTGAACTTTATTTTTCAGCTACTGTGGCATCAGTAAGTAGTATAGCAGCGCGGGTAAGTATAAAGATTACCTCCGAGTCCTCTACCTTACACTAGTATTTGCTTGGTTCTTTTCGTTTATAAAATAGGGTATTCAGTAATGGTCACTTGAACTGTTTCAGTGATTCAAGGGGAATACTGGATGTACTGTTGAACACTCGTGACACAGCACGCGTTATGCGATTGCGTACCATATGTGGTTTTCATTCTACCTAATGACCCACTCAGCAGCGATTCCGTCACTATAAGTATCCCTAATGACTGTGCGTATATAATATATATAAGGCTTTTGTACCTAGAAAATGGAGTCGTTTCTCAGACACTTTCAGGTGCATTTGGCTGCTTCAGAAACTGTGCAAGCAGGTATGTACTGAACTATGTGACGCGCTTCTTGCAGGTTCTTCTCGATATACTTGGCAGAATCAGTAGTTAGCTCTAATATTTTGAGCTAAGTTACTCCTCC
Organism: Opisthorchis viverrini; assembly: GCF_000715545.1. NCBI lineage: Eukaryota > Metazoa > Platyhelminthes > Trematoda > Opisthorchiida > Opisthorchiidae > Opisthorchis > Opisthorchis viverrini. The sequence continues at coordinate 393,068 of NW_008751934.1, forward strand.
TGGAAGACCTGTGTACATACATACTTGCACTCTTGTTTTGTCTGTGTTTTCAGGTCAAGACAACCGACGGATTACATGAATATCAAAATGATGGGACGAACTTTGCTCATGCTTCTAAAAGATAATCCTCCCGAATTACTTTCAACACTGGATTCGTCAAATGTTCAAGTTTAAACATGGCGAATATTAATGGTCGAAATATTTTGTTACATACAAAAAATTCAATACTAGACATGGTGGGTTCATGTGTTCCGCCTTTGGCAACAGTGTAGCAGCTGGAGTAAATCAAGCAATTAACGCCCTCCTATATACTGACGAAAAATGCCTTTAGCTTTCCAGATGCAGTCTTCGAAAAAACAAGATCACTAGGAGAGAGGATGAAAAAATGGAAATGAAAAATGGAATGGAAATGAAAAAAATGGAATTTTTAACCGGGGAACCCAAACGATTCCTACTAATGAGGCTTTGCTCATCAGTGTTTGCAGGGAGATTTCATGCACACCAAAGTGATTTCGCATGAAACCATTGCTCAAGAAAATTTCCAACCTATACACAGAGCATCTCTTCTTTGAAAAACCAGAATAGACCAGCTTATACCCAGTAATGTTCATCATTCGGCGTTCTTTGGTAACAGTATGGGACGAATCTTGTGTTTTTGACTGAACACACAAGATAAGACACAAAGTTAATCTAAAAATGTAAGGATGGTGGCAAGAAATGATAAAATATGACGGGGAAATCTAGGGATCACATAACTCGCAGAAGGGTCAGTGAACAGCATATCGACATCAACCCTGTTTACGCGTTACAGCGAGTGAAGGACCGCCAACTAAGTGGCAAAACTGAATTACACCCGGCGACCAGACCGCCGGACCAAGATACGGGATTCACTTTAGAGGCAAACAAAAGGTCACGTCGGGAGACCGGAGAGGTCACACCTCAAGGCCACTTGGACACCCACCAAACAGGCCGGGCCAGCTGGCAAGCCAATAGGAAGGTTCTCCCAAACGACTGATGATAAGCCAGGTGATTAAAACTCAAGTCAGTCCACGCATGCACAACGACCGCGAACGCCCAACCCCAGTGCAGTTCAACTCACAAAACAGTGTCGGTTGCGCTCATGAATTCCCATCGAATGGTACCCGTTTCAGATTGTAAGCAGCTCTGAGAAGGGCAGCAAATGGGACCGAATCTTCATATCGCCACGGTGATGTGACACCTTCGCGTTCATTATATACCGTATTATTTTCCAGCAGGATCAGTTTGATCCGCATATCACTTTATGTCCCTGTTCGCCCTTTTCTGATTATGGTGGTGTGGAACGAAGTGGTTGGGGTGGCTAACCCGCACTTCCAACACGGAATTAGCTGCATATAAGAGTCATCAGCAAACTAGGTACGTTGAAATAGTTAGTCTAAAACAGTCCCGGTGAAAGGAAGAAGGCCGTTGCTGTGAGGTCGTTCATTAGAAACCAATTGAGCAGTTGCAGACTATTGGACAGGGAAGGAAAACTCTTATATGGATCTTGTTTACAAAACTGAATACTCATCTTCTCCTTGCCTCCTAAACTTCCCCAAATATTTATCGACTGTTACTTAAATGCGAGCAAATGCTACAAAGTGACTCCATGAATTCCTCAATAGATCTCACTTTTCAAAAGACGCGAAGCGGATTTACGAGAAAACGTGCTACTCACATGCGCCATCAGTAGTATCCACCAAAACACAGATAGACTCACCAGATGACATTAATCGCAATCAGCTTAATCTGCGGGTCCCTACCTTGGATAGAACCTCAGATTTTGCCTCACCTACGATTACTACGTTACTATGTTACTATTTTCGGATGGCGTCTGACGATTAGTAAACGTCAGCATCTGACTTCCTGTTTGTTCCCATGTCTGGGCGAAAATAGGGACCAATGCAACTTTTTTATCACCTTGTGAAGTCAAAAAGCCCTATTGCTATGGATCGTGATTGGCTTGCAGTGCATATGGAAAAGTAAATGGCTCTGTTCAACTGACTTTCATTTCCAACAGCGGTTTTACTCCTCGCCTATCTGATCTGTCAAAGGTTCCTGCATCGTTAATACCGCCGGTTGCTAAATAAAAACAAATACTCTGGTGTTTCTGTCACCATAATTCCAACAATGAGTTTGTAGTTCAAAACTTATTCAACTTGTAGGTACTGACGCGATGGATAATAAGTTTACTGGCCTGCCCAATGACTGTTGCATAACACTTCCCTTCCAGAGTACAATTTTGGTAGCTCAGATGGTAGCGTAGGTGGTCGTTGGCTTGTTTGTTGAGCTGGGCAATCCGATCGCATCAGATTGCAACCATATATTAGGTCCCATCTAAGAAGGCAAATCCTACTCAAAAGTCGTCACTATTGGGCACCTGAAAGCGTGCACAAGCAAACGAAACAAGGTGGTTGGCTGGTAATGAAATAGTGAAGCTACCAACTTCTTCCTACCTGCCAGCATTTTATCCTGTATGGCCCTCCACTGCACGAACTATACCTCGCACTCATTGGGGATCGCGGGTACAAAATATATTGGATGAACAATGTGCCTAATGTGATTCTTCGGCAGAACCATGCAGTTATGACGGTTGTGTTACAGTTGCTCAAGTTGTGAAAGAGTAATCCAAAACTTCACCGTATTTTTCACACCAGTCTAAACAAGCCTGGACAAGTCTTTGTAGCGACGAAAGCATGATAAAAATACAGGGCTGTCATTGTGATCACGAATTAGTTTACGGATGGCTACGGCCATTAGAAGATTGAGGTTTCGTCAACCGGTAATTCGTCAAGGCCAGTTCCGGATTGAATATCCCCCAGATTGGCCTTGGGCTGAAACTGCTATTGATGAAATGCTTTGAAATCTTTGTGTGGAAGTAATCCGGCGTAAATGCACACTCCCTCGTCCAATAGATGTTTGTAAACTGCTAGTACAAACATTGCAGCAAAGTGGCTTCACCTTCGCCAAATCATTTTTAATGATAACTAGAACTCAGAATTGATGTTGCGTCGTTTTCGGCAATGGTTTGATGACATTAATAGCGGATATCTCTCATAGTACTCACCGCGGGGTGCACCTGGTTCTTAAAATGATTGGTCGATAAGCAATTATGGGTAGAATGGGGGGAAATGGATCAAGTCAATCATATCATGTGTATGTGTCTATTGTGCCATTCCCTACAGGCTCTGTGGCTGCCGTCTCACAGGCTGCTGCGTTCCATCTTCCCTTTCTTCTCCTTCAGCAATCTCATTCGGTCTGCTTAGTATGAGTATATTGAATAGGAATGACGTGAAAAAACTGCATATAGGTGGACATGTTAAATGTATGAAATAGAATAAACGTGATACAATGGGCAATTTGGAGCTGGTCTGATCTCAAAAGGTCACTTGGACAGATGAAACACAACGTAAGGTATCTGGAACATCCAAAATTAAGAAATGTCAAAAAATTTCCTACTCCAACATAAGACCCCTAGGTGAACTGGGTTCAAACCAAGGTATCGTCCTGGGCCAGGTGGGATTACACCTTGTATTTCTTGGGTCACACGTTTGAAGTGCAAATATAATGTATGCAAATATATTGTGCAAATATAATGTGCACATATCAGAGGGTAAATCGATTGACCCAGTGTTTCTGAGCCGAGTTGTATCGTGTTCGCTTGGTATCTCCTGATACCGAAATTCCTGATGAAATTCCCACTCTCAAAAGGAAAGCTTGATACGTATTCGAACTGTTCGAAAATTCCAACTGTATCCAGCGAGGGGACTTACCTCTAAAACTCTTCCAGACTAGCCAACTCACTCGTTTCTTATCCGATTGGACGCAGTTGTCGTGGTTGCCAGACGGATTCTCCGTGTGGACCAAAATCAGTTTGTATTGATTGTGGGAAGCTAGTCCCACAGACGCGAATTCTGGGGCTTTGCACTACTAATTGGTAGGTTGGACCACTGACTTGCTCTCGATGAGTCTTTATGTCTAACGCTGAATATTCCCACAGGGGATGATATAACAGAGGTCAGCTTCGTTTGAGTTGGGAAACTTCAAAGTATCTGTGCTGCTTACGAAAGATGCAATGCCTATTTGGCAACAGGTGGTGGAATCTCATATAATGTAACCGAATAAAAAGCAACGAAGGGTCCAAATCCTGACAAATTAGTGTTTGACTGTACTAACTCAATTCGGAAACCACCGATAAGGCTGCGCCGGTGGTGGTATAAACAAGCACACACCATCAGAATTTCAAAAACATTCCAACTGCGCTGAGTATTCACATCTGAATTAGATGTTTCAGCTGTCAACGGTCAAATTTACTACCTATGTTAGGCATTCTCAAGCGTACGAAACCTTCATATTTGTCACCCCATGTCCCCCTTGGGGAGAAGGATTGAATGTTCTGCAGCATAAGACCTTGAGCTTTGGTGAAAATTCAATAGGATATTTCACATCCAAATAATGTAAAGTGTACAACTCCTCCTGCTGTCAAGGGCAGCTTTTCTGGCCCATTCCAATACATCAAAGATCACGTACTCCGGACCGGAATGATAACCGGTCTCAGCTCTGAAGCATGCATCACTGATTTCGCCCTGACTATTCATTTTTCGGCACACATTTAAAGAGAAACAGCAAACTGAATAGTGTAGCTTCATCTCAGAAACTTCTCACCATTGGTGCGTCTTAGAATTCAAAAAACACCCATAGCCGTCGCAAACCATTGCCTATATATGCTGTGCGGAACTACGTTTCCATTCATGTGATAGAGATAGGGAGCTCTTTTTTCGCGATTTCATCATCTATTTTATGGAATGAAATATATTTCTTCACCAAATTAACATTGAAAAAGGTATCACAGTAAAAGTCTGCATTTCCCTCCATGGGGATTAGAAATCCCATTGCGGAACCTGGGATGTGGGTAACTACAATCATTAATACAAAAACTTATCTTCTACTATTTCACAAAGCACCAACGTCTAACCCAATAAATCATATTTCCAAAAGGATACTGATTTCTTGTCGATGACAGCCCAATGGTTTGAGAAACAGCCCATTGGATAACTGGTTACTGAAGCTTTCTGTACTTACGTACGTACGTACTAATATACAAACGAATTTCGTTTTTCACTCATCAAACCAAGTAAATACCGACAGGTGCAGCTGCCTCGGTCATACACTATTGTCCGCTAGTACCTACTGGGCCAGTTACACAAGCGCTATCGATTTATGGATGAAGTTATGTCGTTGCTAGTTGGTGTTTTTGGCAGGAGTCAGACACTAGAGAGTGCACGACATTTGGTTTTATAGGGCGATCATTGGCGGTGCTGCTTGGCCCGCATTAGTTCACAACCAATAGGTGGCTTCAGCAAATAACTTGCAAAGAGTTTGACTTATACAGTCATCCGCATACTGGTTTGGATTTTGACAGGGACTTACCTGGAACCCTCGTTAATGGTGTTCGGTTAGAATTTTCCCCCAAACTCAGTGCACCCTGGATCTAAATGGTCTAAATCTAATCAACACTTCTCACAACAGAGTGTTTTATGTCATCGGTCAGTCTAAACCATTCATGTTATTTGCACTCATATACACACACACACACTTAAAATCGATCTTTGTGTGTGATTTCAGCATGAGATGCCAAGGTGTTTAAACTGAGACTTTCTAGTGCATGTGTAAACTCAATCGATCCATTACTATCAAGATTAGAAATTTTGTGGCTTACTGTGGTTCAGTCAACTCAGTGCAGTGATTCAGCTAAGTCTAAGCGAATTCAGCCAAGATTATCAATATTGATACAGTGGTCCCTGGGAAGACAATGTCACCTATGGTGATAACTAGGTAGAAGTTGGTCCTAAACGCGCTTCTATGTGTCTGAACTCCCCATATGTGCAAAATAGTAGATGACGTTCAGTTGGGGCAGAATAGGACAGTGAATCAAAGTGAACTTAAGTTTTGAAGGCTCTTCGGCCAACCTGTTCTCCAGTTTACTAAACCATTGGGTTTCCTGTTTCACAGTGCTTTGTGTTTGTTCGTGTTGTTCCATCAGCATTTTCTACTCAGTGATACAGCTGGGTTGCGATGTGGATTGAGGGCGAGATTTTCTTCAAGAAGGGGGACTCTGAGGTAACTCTATCGGTTCTCAGACACGCGTTGATTCAAATCCCTTCTCAATGTCTGCGGAAGGAATCCCTTAGATGTTGCCTTGCAGGTTTCAAAAGTTTTAATTGGTTTTAACTGCTTTAAGGATCAGATTTCCTCACTGTCTAATATTTAGTGTGAGGAGAAAGCCATTCAAGAAGTTATGGAAGTCATCACGGTAAACGAAGACGTCTCCGACCTATCTATTTCTTACAAGTCACAAAAATATTCATGCTTCGCAAACAGAACTTGAACAGAACTTGAAGTGGTATCCATCAACTTTCTTCGAGGTGCCACCGTGATTCCACCCTGACGATTTGCTCACAGTCCTGGTACAGATTCTAAGCTATTCTACTGAGTTTCTAATTCCCAGAAATGTGGTGAAAAAGTTGGTCAGAAAAGCTGGCCTTGTTTGTTTGTGAAGTTAACATTGGTCAAAAAAATTTTTGAATTTTTTTAAGCCATCAATCAAACGCACTACACACAACGAGCAGGCAAATTATGCCTGGATGGAGAAAATTCCACTACTTGTGCCTGCCGGCAACTATTTAGTCCGCAGATCTGCGACCAACACATGATGTGGTATCGGATGAAGATATATCATCCTGGTCACTAAAGTAGCAAGACATATACTCGATGTTAATGAGAATGAAAACTATTCCTCGCTTTGCCCATGTTGACATAGTACGTCTTCTCCGAAGAGGCCTAGGAAACAAATATTTAACTGTTAGGGTGCTTGCTGTTGTAGCTTGGAAGATATTCCCCAAACTTTGAACAGATAAGTCGGAAACAATAATACTGAAAAATTACTCCGTGAAATGTTTTCTTTGACGTTCCAATTAAGTGAGATCGTACTGTTGTATCCAAACACTTGGGTGCTGCTTGTTTATACGTGTATAACCCTTTTGTAATATATCAAAACATGATGACCAGAATCTACACCTTTAGAGAGGAGCGCTGCCGAAAATAGATTGGCAACCGTAGCTGATTGTTTATCTAACTCATGTGACCTAGTGACAGGATGAGTTCATTAAATGTCAAAGTCGAGGCTTTGGAATCATTTATTTTACATTTATGTTACAATTTGTGAAGCTGTCAGTTTCAAACGACGCCTCAAGTCGTTTAACATGAAAAATTTATCCTGAACAGAACAAAACATGCGGTTCTTTCCATTTCTTTCAATAATCTGCCCGCGGATTTGCTTCTTCCGACAGTTTTGCTATCCACATTCTACAGGAAACATACTGTTAGGTGCCTTACATAACCACATGCGTTCACCTCCTCTCCGCTGTGCTTGTCAATTAGGCCTTTTTTGTAAGTTACACCACCAAATCCAATTGAAAATAACGAAAATATATCCTCCGTGTGCTGCCTTCAGATTGACTGGCGAAAAAGATATTTGCCTACATCATGCACGTGTGACTGAAAGTTCTCTTCTCTCTAAACAGATGTGGCAATCAGTCGGATAAATCGCACAAAATTCTTACACACAAACCAATCTAGACGTTAATTAGGTAACTTTTTGTTGCAGATGTTGACAGGCAGCATTGAATCAGTGGAATTTCTTTCTTAAAAAATCGCCTAATTCGATTCGACCACATTTTGCAGTCAAGGAAAAAAGCCTATTCAACACTTTGAAAAACTACAGGAGAGCTAGTTTCTGCTAAACGAATCTCCTAGGCACGTAATTCGTGATAAACTATTCGATCTCTGGTCCGTGAGGCGGTGTGGAGATGAACTTCGTGGCCATTCCGTGGTATTTTGCGTATGATAACTTTCTGCTAAAACCTGGGAATGAAGTTTTAGTAAAGGGCAATCAAACTTTGTTAGTCCGTAGGTAATGAAATAGGGATATTGCAGGCAGTGAATCCGTCAAATGATGACCACTGCTGCTATTATGCAAATTTTAACCGTTTGCCATTTGCACTGCTTTGGGCGAGTGATCCCAGGTTTAAGAATAAGTTCTCATACTACATCCAAATAAGAGTGAAAATTAAGCCACGTGTAATTAAACAAAGAGCATCACCTGGCTAGCTTTTGGCAACACTTTGGTTGCGCGAATTTGTCATTGTGCGGCTCGCTGAGTGTGAGGTGAAATGACATATGAATATGTTCCAATTCATATTTATTTTCGTTCTGTACTGTCATAATGATGATATTTTCGTTCAATTTCCCCTCTTCTCAACGTAACCAACTTATGTTCTACCAGAAATTTACGAACTGAATGTGTTTCAGGTAAAACATATGGTATAAAGTATTTTTGTAGACTGAGAAAATACTGATCATCAGCGATAGCCTAACCTCTAGTGTTGTCAAATTCTTCAATGGAAGTCCCTGTTGCGCAAACAAACGCCCATCTTTTGAATGTGTCCTTGCGGATTTGATGAGATCATTTCACATGGATCGTGGTTTCCAAAAGCCGGTGGTCAACGATCTGAATATGTCTCTTTTGTACAGCCCAGTAGACACCCAGTCTCACAGCAGTACAATAAAAAACCCCGTACTGTAGTTCGATGCACAAACCCCTTGCGATTCAGTTATATGCATGTTCAACGCCATAGTTGGCCCAAATGAACTGACTCAATTTGAGCCTTAGCGATTCGTGCTTTGACCTCATTTGTCACATTACCATCAGAACTTATACAATTTTCAATATAAGTAAAACTATCCACAGCTGGTGGTGCCACTCTGTGGAATGCAAATGGCGTGCTAACTGACTGAATATCGAGAAGCACGACCTTATATCTTATAAGTGCAAAAAACACGTGCCAAAGGACGGTCAGTTCTCCAACAGCACATACGCCTTCCTCTCATCTTCGAGGACGAGAGGAGTGTTTTCTACGAATTTCAAATTGTCGAGGTTTTATCTAACAGACATTTCAACAGCGTCTTGATTAATTTCCGGTATCCTTTCAGTTATTCGTTCATCATGAAATTGGATATCAATGGAGTATCCGGTATTCATGACGGCATCACTTTGTGTACGAAAGATTTCGGAAGCTCCCTATATGCTATCGCCCACCCGTAATTCTCAGAATATAAAGAACTTATTGTCTCTTCAAACTTCTAGGCATTCTTTGATGGGCAAACGTGTTAAAGGAACAGACCTGTCAACCGAGCCGTGTGCGTCCTGAAAATCCGGGGATACTAAATTTGTGAATCGTTTTTGCGAAGGCACTGTCCTAGCACCTGGCGTGGTGCAAATATTTGGCCAACGCAGACCCTGTCACCCTGGGATCCCGTTTGATTCTCACGTGTCAGTGTTTCACGACAAAGAAAAGTGACTCCAAGAGTCTCGTTACGATTGGAATCAAGACGATCCCGCATTACCGCAATAAATGAGGGTCCTTTTTAAGAATCAGTACGTTCATTGATCCTCCTTAACTGCCTTGGACAGTCTACTTTTTTCAGATGCAAGCAAACAGGTCAGGCAGGTGCTAACTAAGAACTTCGTCTCGTCAATGAAAAATACGTATCAGAAATCATCTAGACCAAAAGCTCCTTGACTCTTAGGAAAACATATGCAGTTCTAAACATCCGTGGCCCTTCAAAGCCACGGATCCATTGTCCAGGATTTCACTTTCGTTGTAGGGTCCGAATAAGTGACAGCAGGTGACCACGAGGATTGTTGTCCAAAGAATTCAGCGTTGCGGTCCATGCATCATCCATTATTCGGGGTGTTCGTGTCACTTTGAGCCTTGATATTTTTACTGGTAGTTTCCAGGGATCAGCTGAAATATTAGCCGGGTAGTTATAGCTTTGTGGCGTTTTTAACGGGGCCTCAGTTTTTCATGTCTACTAGGCTTTGCGATCTCCGTGTACGCTACTTTTGACATGACGTCTTCTAATTCATCGCGCTGGCTTATGTTCGAGACCGATGGGAACAGTTCACCGGAATTCAATGAGTACCACTGTCCTGTTGATACTCACTGATTGAGTGAACCTAGCAGCGCCGTGTGACATAATAAACCCCAGGCACTGTGCACAAATGTGCTGATCTCAGTCCAGTACGATCTGACACTAGACGGTGGACTAGTTCAAAGAAAAAAGAAAAAAGGAAAAATTTCTTATCTTCAGAGTCCGCTAGGCTCTCAGCGGCCACACCTAACGTGGCCCAGGGAAGAGAAGCGACTTCGGGCGAGTGCATGGTCAGGAATAACGTGTTCAAAAACGGGGGGCAGTCAGTTACTGATCCGCGCTATCGTTCACCTATAGCGATGTGATCAACTTGAGTCTGGCTGGCACGCTGCTGGAGTACACCACATGGCCAGACGACTTCGGTCGCTAATAAGACTACATAAAAGTAGTCTGTTGTCAGCACATAGCCAAAGCAATCATTAACCTTTGTCCGTACGTACCAAGTTCAATCCATGTCGACCACCTAACTGAGCATCGGTTGCGCTAAGCCTACAACTGTGCATTCAGATCCATGACACATTAGATTTTGGCTTGCCGCAAGAGGCCAGTCAAGGCATCATAAAAGTTCTCTTTGACTGTGTCAAGGGTGCAGTCGGTTGAGACGTAATCAAATACGACGAACAGGCGATGATCAACATCCCGCCTGTAAGATTCCTTCATGATCGTAGCCAGACAAACCGCATAAAGATGGTTTTCAATGTGGCTCCCAGTCAAGAATGGTCCTTCCGCACAGTGACTTAGGACAATGTCGACCCATGTACATCCTACCTGAGCGGCATCTGGATCGCCAAAGGAGGAGTGGGTGAATACTTATGAGGCAGTTAGCTCAGCCACTCTGTTCGCATCCTGAATTACAATATTGCCATTTTGATACATTACATATTATATACAAATATTATGATGTTACATCACCATATTATAAATTATTGTATTATCATTTTTATAAAATAGTGAAACATTCACTGACATGTCTTGACATAGAACCATACCCTGTCGCTGCAGTCATCAAATTTGGTGTTGAAAAAGGGCAGGCAATCAGTATGACTTGCTAATTTGGTACTGGATGATCTGCTGTTTGGAATGGCATAATAACAAGCTATTTAGTACATAAAAATTACAACACATGAGTATTGGCGAGGATGAACATGTATTCGCTCAATGAAGACTGTCTCGCTGACAAGTAGTCTAAATGCTGTGATTAGCCTTTTGAATAAATGTAGCAATCCATTGACCAAAGAAGATTTTTCGAACTAAACGCATCAGTGAATGTTTCTTTCAACTGCTCTCATATAAGGAATCATCAGCAATTTTTTAGTGTTGCTTTGTTTCTTGACCGTATACTTGTGGGATTGTGTAGCAGAAACAAAAAAACTATTTTATTTCACGTGACATTGTGGTTCTGGTTGTCTGAAAGTGTAAATCACAAACCAATCACATCCCTTCCATCCGGAAAGAAATACCAAGGTCGGAGAACAAAACCGACAAAGTAGAACTTCCGTAATATGGATCGTGTGAACACAATACGCTGGAGCGAAAACCAATGGCTAATGAAGCAATATACATGTGACCGTTCCTAGGTATTTTGTGGACATTTATTTAACCTAGCAAGGTAACTCGTGGTTGCAATTTCGGAAATAAACAAAGAATTTAGAACATTGGCCAAAATTTTCCTCATTCTCGAAGTGGCTTCAGCAACTACATACACTGCTAACAGGCTGATTCTGGCGACCACATTTTATATAGCTCAATGCAATGACACCATTATAGGTCCAATTAAACCTAACCATATATTCAATGGACAACGCCATTGAACGTGCATAGTAAGAATATTGATGACTGCATGTCATTTCTTCCAATGCTGGCGCTTTCAGTACATAGAGAAAAACATCCCGATAATTTGAAGATTGAGAATAATTATCTTCGACGAGAAAATCCATTTGTTCACTGTGAGCCAACAAACTATAACCTCCAATCTCATCATTCAACTCTGAAATCAGTTCATAGGAGACCTCTCAGATGTATGTTTACCTCGTTGTTGTGGCCCAAGGACTGAGTTTAGACACAATGTTCCATCTGTCCTGGATGACCTAAAAACTTCCCATAACCCTAAGCAACCTCCTGCATCAATCCTGTATTATGCACACTTTTCCTGTCTTAAGATCAGAATAAACCCCTTGATGCCACCTGTCATCAATTCGAGATGTGATTATCGTTCCTTAGATAGTAAACATCGACAATCTCCAACATATGAAAACACAAGGAAGGAACAGACAACCAACTGGACGGATAACGAAGGAACAGTGGAGCTCGTTAGGTACAACAACTTCCCTCCTTCGAAACACAACTTTGGAACATGGAACTGAATAAAAACAGTTTAATGCCGCAAGAAATTGGTGTAACTCTCACCACACCATTGTAGCAGAAACGGACTGAATTCAGAGCTGATCCTAAGTCAGGTTGGTTCACCGACTCTAAAGTCTCTAATCATACACCAGTTTTAGCTGATTTGACCACATTTTAGGGGATAATAACCAATTCTTTGTGCTGCCAGTAATTTCTTATTTATGTTGTCAATAGGACTAGGGGATCATGCTAATTGGAACAGCTTTTGTTAGTGAATTTCAGCATTCCATGAATCAGAATACCATCACATCATTGCGCCAATATCCTGTGCATAGTATTCGGCAACAGTTCTGCAACGCAGTTCACTGTTCCGAACTTAGGTACTAATATTTGACACCACATTATTTTGGTCGCCTTGAAAGTCATCAGATGCTGGGTTGCGATTGGAACGGATGCGCTAGTCTGAAGAAATGTGATAACCACAAACGCGCAAGGAAATAAACAAATCATTATCTGAAGCGTTTTTTATCACGAAGACACTGTTGAGTATTCCAAACCAACAAAATGGTCAAAGCTGGCGATTGTTTATTCTCCCCAGAGTCTTTGCACCACTGAGATGGTCTCTCAAATAAGACCGAATCCCCATAACTTTTGACACTTGTGATAGAGAGCAGGTAATCCACCTGGCCAATGAGCGTAAATCAGTATAATACGAAATAATTCCGAGATTATTTGCTAAATACTTGTTTGCTTGGGTACTTCGTAGTCCGTTCTTTTTGAGAGCAATCAAATGTGTCATTAATTTGGCTTTACAAAGTAGTGTTGTCCTCGCATAGCTGGGCAGTTTGATTGCAAACGTTTCATCACCAATCGATATCATCATTGCGTTGTTGTGGAGCGTAGTGCCGCGTAGCGATGGGTTGGTGGTTGTGCCAAGGGCCACCTAAACTACCTGAGCTACCAACATTTTCCTATATAGTGTTGTCCTCAGTTGAACATTTTCTATGTGCTGCTAACCAAAACGAAAAAGGGCCGGGACACTGCGACTGCGGCCAAGAAAGATACGCTACGTTCTTTTTATTTGCGATAAAAAGTGGTGCATTTTTGAATTTTTCACGAACAAGACGGCTGTAATAATAATGCCAGCTTCTAATTATGTACATTGCAGTGCACTAATTGGTCTACAAATCCAAAATACAAATCGATCAGAAAATCATTAAACAGGCAAGCATTACAGGGTAGTGTACCGGTTTTGATAACAGGTATGTGATTCTGACGGTAATGGAACGTGCATTACACTGTGCGACGTTAATCAGCAAGAGAAGATAGCTGAACTCAAATATACAAGGGATCTATTTCTTCACCGCCAGAGGACGTAATTTTGTTGTGACTAACCGTCAGTCACGCAGGTCAGAGGGTTCGTGGTTGTGGCGAGGAGGCAGCAAAGTCCAAAATTGAACGAATTTGGCTGATTTCGCATACCTGCTAACGAAAATAGACATGTATCGCAAGTTATCACTTAAAAGATTACTGTAGCAGGTTAAGGCCAACGACTTTTCCAAACGACACAGGTCATCTAGTTTTTAACGCTTTTCCAAGGTTGGATTTAGGCCCAAAGCTGGACGATGATGCAGTGTGAAGGTCCAGTTTTGTCAATATCACACATCTTTGCCATCCCTGGTCCATTCTTACCGCCTTTGTTTATGTAATTGTTAAAACCGTGTCATCTTTCTTCATGAAAACATTACTCATGAATTTGTTGATACCTGTTCGACAGAACACTACCGTTTTCGCCCTTGTTCAGGCTCATCAGACAAGCGAAGTTCCCGATTTTCCGCCAACTTTATTTTCTTACCAAACTAAAATTGTACGTAGTTCGCAAACTGCACTTTTCTGTGAATCAACTTTGCGTTAACGATGAATTCAGGCGAATCCCAGCTGAAGATATCTTTTGTGCTACCCTCAAATGACTGTGGTGCACAAATCAGAGATTAAGCTGCGATTCACTTGAGCCTGTCGTTAACACAAGTTGATTTGCAAGTGGATATAGTTCGCCGGTAATGTCAGTCTATTTTTACGGCGGGATACTCCATCGAGTTGTCGGTGCACCGGTGCCGTGAAATTAATTCCAGACTGTACGTATAAAAAACTCTGAAAATAAAACTTTGGTCTGTTGCTTCATTATTGCAGTGCCATTTTGAGCAATGCTGGAATATTTCACTGTTTGACCTTTATCAACGAAGTCATGTAGTTATTTTTGTTCATTTGCCTCGAGGGGAGCATGTGTTCTGAAAAGCCACCATCGGTGCAGATAGAAGCTAGTGTTTTCATTTTCAAGGAACTAAGTTTTGCGCTATATGCGATCCTTGAAAAATTTTTCAAGCGGGCCAACAAACGTGTAACTCATAACATGAGAGTGGACAGTCGCAAATTCTTGAAAACGAGGGAGTAGATAAAATTATATCTACACTGTTGACTACAACATTGTCTGGTCTGTCTTCTCAAAATGAACCGAGCAGTGTCTGATTACTTAAAATTGCATGCAAAGTCAATTTTTTAACAAGAGCGCACAAGAAAAAGTCATTGGCATTAACTTAACAGTTAATGAAACAACGCGCTCTCAGCAAGTTACAAGTTCATTGGTATTTGCTGGGTTCCGCTAACCTACTTTGATGTGTCCACAACATGTCAACTTCATCTTCTGGTTCGAAGGCATACATGACAGTTTCAAGGCCTCAAAAGCTGTTGATTCTCCCCGTTTAACTCTAATGGAAGCCAAAGTGTTCATCATCATATCCTGTGCTAAAAATGAACTTCAGTTCAATGCAAAATTTTACTGCTATACACTGTCTGCACACTGATGTGGACGATAGATCCACTGAAAGTGGATTCGTGAGGTCATGGTTAAACAACTGGGTGCATGGTTTCATTAAGTGAAAGTCGTCTCCATATAAACAGCTCTTCTCTAATCTTTGTATACAAGCGAAATCGAGATGGTCATATACATTCTTTGGCTCCATGCCTTCTGGAAAATTGTGGAGACTCAGATTTGGATGTCAGTACAGTTTTGCCAAATCTTCGTGATCACCAATTTTCAACGCACTAGATTAAAGCCACAGGAAATGTTCTCAAAAAGCAAGATGGCTATTTGGTTTTATTTTTTGAGTTCACTTAAATACCTACTGAGACGCCTAGGGACAAGTTGGGCTGTGCACCAAAATTTACGGTTCATTTTATGGTTTTCAAATTAACCAAATAAATCCGGTACAAAACAAGTTTCCAAAGGCTAGTTCTTTAATCCTTTCACTCATTGACATTATTCTCCTTATCTCGACATTGCTAACTACCGGGAAATTGTAATCGATGGTGCAGACAGCCATTTCAACCAACCCAAAACAAAATACACTAGACTTCCTCTCTTGCAATCTCCTTGTCGAGACAAACATGCTCGATCCCGAGTGCTTTCATTGATTTCACAGCCGTCGAAAGCTCTCCTGTGGCGGAAAATCTATCACGTGAACGGTTCGAATTGTCCTATAAATAGACTAAACCGATCAGCCCGGACAGTCAAAATACATTCTACCTCAGAATGTTTATTCTTGACAGCGTTCACTTAAAACGTCTGGGTTAGTACAACACCATGCTAATTTGGGCTTTTTATTTAAATTCTATAATCATGGTATACATATTCAGCCCTGACAATAAAACTACTTCGCGTAAAAACTAGTTTTCTACTTAGCGGCTGTACTTTTGTTTCAATTATATATGATTATCAAAGTGGAATTTATGTGTGTTCGATACATATTACCTAACTTATTAAGCTATGGTAGCATTCCACACAATCTACGATATTGTTCAAAAACACGGAATATGGGGAGAATAAATCGGTACATGAGGTTTTAAGCGGCTGCAAATTATGGCTATTTGCTTTATTGCAACTGGCTTACAACTACAAAAAGATAACTGACGTTTTCTGCCTCGGTGACAAGCAGTTATGTAACCACGTGACACAGCTGAACGCAATCCTGCCTGTGATTCCAACTGGTCAAAAAGGTCCAGATGTGGACAGAAACTCGGACGATGGCATATACCTTTCTAAGACTTTACTGATAGATTCGATACCTAAGACATGCGAAAAACAACTGAAATCCAAATAAAGACTCTAAAGAAAGTCCAGCAGGCAAGTTTGAGAAAAAGTGTGCTGTTGACGCAAATTGGAGAAAGCACTGCTATCGGTCAGCCAGACTATTGCGATAGTCGAGTTAGGTGAAACCATGAGGTAAATTATTGGCATCTAAATTTTCAGAAGATATATAAACGCGGCATTATATTCTGTGGGGTATGACAACTCAGTCAGTAAGAAGTATTTCAACACAGAAGGTACCATAGGTGCAGATCATGTACTGAGTCAGAAAGTCGGCATTACCAGGGAGGAAATTGAGTAAACGAGGCATTGATCATTCGACCGTATTTTCTGAGAACCGTTGTTTGTACGGGTAAAGATGTATTAACACAATGAAACAATGAGTAATTCCTGGATGTTCCGATGCTTTTAGAGCGGTGCTTCAGTCACCTAATCACAAATCTCTAGTCTTGCAAGTACTCTTCACCCGGAAACAGGCACAAGTAATTTATGGACATTGGGGAATAGGTTTTACCTGGGCTGCTTTTTCCACTGGTGAATAGCTAGTTAATTGAGCTTTTGGGGCTCACTGCCGATATGCACACATACACACACAGCAGATGTAACACAAGCTAAGAACCAGATTTGTTTAACTTTATTCGGAGAGTCATATGCCGAATAGCGTTTATTGTTAAGTCATCGGCAGAGAAGATCCCGCGAAGTTGTTACACCTAGTCACACCTGGCTTCAGGATGTAACCCAACATTAAATGCTGCATCTTCTATTCAAAAAGATCGCTGTAAAAAGAGAGATAAATCTGTGGGCTTTCATCTGGGTTTTTCCGAAAGGATTTTCAATAGCAGTTCAAAAAGCTCGTCAGTGTGTCAAAGGACTTGGAATATCGGAAGAAATTTAGAAATATGTGGGATAAGTGTTGTCCGGCTAGTGGTAGCGAGTAACCGACGGTTTTTCTCCGGCATGCGCCAAACGGATCCAATGGTTGCATAATGATTCGATTTCGGAGAGGTTTTTTGGTCAAACGTCAGAATTCAGTGTTTTAAATAGCGAAGCGCAGCCGCTTGTGATGTAAAGCTATGGTAGCTATTATCGAACAGGGAGCCTCACGGAAAAAGGCAAAATAATTTCAAACCCAAAAAAAGATTGATAAGAAACAGAATAACCCATTCAGACTACTTTTTACACTGCAAAAAACATTGAGCAGCTAAATAATTATATTGCCGGAGTAAGGCTCAACAAGTTTCTTGAGTGTGCTTGATGGAATATGCCCTTGCAATCAGGATCGACTTCTAGTACTCTAGAACTCGAAGTTAACTTCGCCTATTAGAAAGCTCACGTATTTTAAAAGGACAATACCATTTCCCGTTAACGTACGTATTAACAACGACGCCTACAACAAGATGTTCAGATGGGTAGCCTAGTCGTCAAATGGAATAAGGCCATTAGCAAAAGCAACGCAAAAAGACTGTGATGCAAAATTACCCCGTTATTCCAAAAGTACCCTCGAAATCTAGGTCCTGACACGTGTTTAAACTTTCCAAAAGGATGTAACAAGCGTAATCGGCTTTTCTAAACATCCCAAAGTTTTGGAAACACCGTCCATACAGCCTTATTGTTCGAAATATTTTGGAAATTTAAAAGTTGCTCCAACACAAACAACATTGCCGATTCGCCCCACTGGTACACTAGGGTAATATAAAGAAATCCCAAAATCTCTTCTATATGTAATAAAATTGACCTGCAAACGATCCGAATTAAGTATTAAACAACAGTGGTTGTCTAGTACCCAGAGCTTGATGTTGATTTGCAAAAGTTAAATCACCATTCGATAGCATATTGATCCCGAACTGTTGATCCGGTCCTTAATCCACATATGCGATTTATTAAAGCAAACTTACAAGGACACACACGATTAGTTCTATAGGCCTCGCTTAAATGGCTTAGTCAAAATCCCTGATTTCAATCAGACAGTGAAGACTTATTCCTTTCAGACTGGGTCTGGCTGGGATAAATTTTTCTTACCATTCAAGGTAATTTAGTTTGGCCGAAACCTCTTGGCACTTCAACTAAAAATTAACTATGAATCCAATGATTCAAACTATCAGGAAGGTAACTGTTTGGCTAATCTCGATAAAAGCAATGTAAGAGGTAGCCTTCTAAAGGACCACAATCCTTATTCCTTGCGAAACGGCTCAATTTTGATTGTGAGTATTAAGATTCACCAAATTTTTTTAAAAAAACGTTCGCCAGTGACGGCGAGATCAATTTTGAATAGATAATAATAATATCGTGGCGCTGTCGTCTAGGTAAAATGCTACCTCTAAGCACCAAACGGCATACCGAAGGATGTGTTTGGTTGACAGCATATACAACTGAACGTATAAACATGCACTCATGAAAGTGCAGCCGATGGTATCTGTAACAAATTGATAGAAGTGGGGTGGTACCATCCACTAAACGCTTAACAAAGCTTTTCATAACAAAACAAGTTCAAACCAACGTCTTCCGTAAAGACCGTTAAGAGTGCTTTTGACGGTATTTTTTCTGCATAACAATCTTTCCGGGATAAGATCACCCTATCTCGGGTTTATCAGCCAAGCAAAATCCCCTACACAGAATGGTAAACTCTGGTGTTCTGCATTCTGTAAAAAGTTGGAATAAAAACCAAACATGGAAAATAAAAGACAACTCATTTGTGTTCTCAAATGGGTGTTTTCGTAAACAAGCTTCATCAGCCTCACCTATTCTGAAATTTTGGACTGCGAATTTCAGTGGAGAATAGCCCTTAAAATGGCCAAAGTTTGAAGACACTTTCAACATTTTTCTTCTGAATAGAAGATCGCCTCCGAGAAGACAGTGTTTCTAGATAGTCTGTCTAGAGCTGATGACGAAGCGATCACTACATACGTTGCCGACCGCAAACAGGTGTCTTGCGATATTCTGACAACAGGGACAAATGGTACGTCTGTGCCACATTTTTTGGATCAAAATATTACCCGCCATCCTAGTCGCGTAACTGTACCCAATGCAAAACAAGCAGTAGCGATTGAACACAACACTCGCAAGGGCTGTGGTGACAAAACCAGAGAAAGATTTCCGAGGAGTCAGCGAAATTTGGCGGAAATGTATCAATGCTTTATCTTATTTCCCTTATATAGGGACACAACAATAAATTATCTTTGGATATCAAGCTTAGTGGCTTTTGTAGCTCAGTTCACTCCCAATGAATCGTAGATAATTTTGTGATTTGTGGGCAGCCTGAACATCTGAAATACATCTGTTCTTAATTTTTGTGTGAAACAATGTGAAGGCCCGGTTTAACGCCTGTATGTGATGCAAGCCAAGTGCTCAAAAACCCTGGTGAAAAATTCTAATGAAATCTTTGTCTGGCTCCAAAAACCGTAAGATATTCTGTAACGTCACTAGTGTTATGAGTTTTCAACAAGAACTGTAAATCCAGCAAACAAATCCACTGACAGCATCAGAGAAATTATTTTCGGATACTGTACCTGGAAAACAATAGAGAAGGCTTAAGTATAGCAGGAATATAAACAGAATGTGCAATATACTATTGAAAAAACGCTCCACGTTCTTGGAAAAGCAGTCTAGATATTGGAATATGGCTGCTCCTATCTGAGGGCGCGCAAATCAACGCATCTGGACATCACATAGAATCGACTCGACGTCGGTGGTGTTTTAAAGGCATCTTCTGTTGCAACCCAGGCCAAAACATAGAAGGATAGAGACATTCTACCGAGATATCCCAGCAGCAGCCATTCTCATTTGTTTTCCTATGCTACAACTTGTCCCAAAAAACATTATGTAAGCATGCATCTGCATTGGTATTTAAAGCTTTCCTTAATGACCGGTGATCGGACGTGTGAAGCAATTATCCAACACAATTTGACCCACCACGTTTCAAATGCAGCCTGTTCAACTAGCTTATGAAGGTTCAAAATCAAGCTGCCTCATGCTTCTTGAAAATGGCTGAAACCTTCCTGTCCTGGAAGCAAAAACTTGTAATAAGACTTCTGTAATGGTGATAAATTAGTTTCACTGCTTCACCTACTGGTCAGTGCAAAGTTGAAAAGACGTTCACCTCCATAATCTGAATACCTATCTTGTGAGTTGGATAGGCTATCAGATCTTACTTATGTGCTGATATCTCCAGCAACCGCGAATCAGTTGAGCTCATAGCGGTTGAAAAGAAGGTAGCTGATTGCCGCTAAATTTAAATTTTATCTAGTCAGGACTGAGCCTCCTTGTGAAACCATTAAAAAAGAACGGTTGGTTCTTTGGTTATAGTAAGTTCTTATGGAAATTGACAACTTAACAGCACAGTAGCCGTGATTTACAGGGGAATAGTCCTCCAGCTCAGAAGCTGTGAGCTTACACTTTTGTGCGTAACAAGCTATAATAGCTGCGGGATCGCCTGAGAGTTGTCTTTGGTAGCAAAATTTCGTAAACTGGATCAGCTACCTCGGGGTTGCCGTAACGTTTATGTAGCAAAATTTCGTAAGCTGGATCAGCTACCTCGGGGTTGCCGTAACCGCCTACAAATGACACATCAGGAATGTTTTACTTCAGGGGGTTTCTCGTGGAGGTATGAAAGGCGAACATGAACGACGGATGAGTGATGTGATGTTGCTAACCAGTCTGTCGATAATTTTTACTGAGGGTGTCTACAGAAAAGTCAACTTCAAATGCAAATTAAGTGAATGTATGAGGCAGTGATGCGAAAAACGTCACCTATTGACATTTTCCTATTTTCATTTGCTCACCCTGATGTATGCAGCCTGCGATATGACGCAGCTGATGACATCACATGACCGTTACTATAACTTGAAATCATTTGTAGTTGTTCATTGTTACATTCTGGCACGTAAACCTAAGCAGGAGAATGATTCGCAAAATTATCAAACGTCTCTGGCACTTAAACCCAGCCACAAGATGCTTGCACTCGATTTAGGACAATAAGAGTCTTCAAACATTTACGTAACATCTCGACAAATATGTCCTTACTCCAAGCACAAAAGCCAGGAGATTTTCAAGGAACCTTGGAAGTGACCAGGACCATCTGCAGAATCAGCGTGGGCGAACAGCCGCTCCAATTCTCAGTACAGTTCTGATGGTCACAGCTAAGGAAAACGCGACGATACGGATACCACTTAGGATTGGGCACCCGGTCATCCACTAGGAGTAACAATCGTATAGTTAGAAAATACCAATTTATCCTGGTAAACCTGCAAGATAGTTTTATTGCCGGCAACATTAATAAAACAAAAGTCTCTTAATAATGCGTTCAGGGCTAGAGTGACATAGAAATTAGCCTACGAACCTGGAGGGCTTTCTTTATATTCACTTTGGTTGACTCTCACAATTCATACAGATTTAATGCCTAAATTACCAGAGAACAAAAGCCCTTATTTGTTATTTGGAGGCCCAAGCAAAGTTAGGAATTTAAACCATGATTTTGCTAAGCGAATTCTACGAGGTTGGCAAGTGACACGTTCTGATTTGCCTGAAGGCCGGTGGAATCACCGACAAGCAGTTGTAAGAGTCACAGGTGATAGATACCCTTCCAGTTCACTAAACCACGAAGAAAAACCTCCATCTACAGGACAAACTTACATCGGCTGAAGGTGTTTCTTCTTAAAAGGTAATAAAAAACACAAACTGTCACAAAGCTTGAATGCAGCCAGAAATCGCAATGGATCACTATAAATCACCTCTCAGTCGCACCGCTGAGAAGCATACAGTACTTTCTTACCTCATGGAACTCAAGGAGCTCACGTGATTCAACTGTGATTTACTTTGAGATACTTTCCTAAAATAGCCACAAGGTGTATGCTATTACATGCTCTTAGCGCCTACGTTTGTTGGTGAACGTATTTACCGGCCAGAACCATCAAAAGCTCTCCGTTTCTACATAATGGTGACACATTGGTTCACCTGATTGTCAGTTTTGAGCACCTGAATAGGGGGCACTGCAGCTGACCTTTGCTCACCCAAGTTTCCGTAAAAGGCCTTGACATCTATGCAGTAAATAAATCCTTCGACGCACAGCCTAACATTTGCAGTTATTCGGGATTTCTCGTGATTATCTGGAGAAGTCACATGGGCATCACTCTCGATTGAACCATTCTCCTCTCCCGGAGCAACTTTTTCGGTGGGTCCTTGCCAAAAACGCCTTTTAATTCTGACGCGACCAATGATATGCATTTCTAGTGACCGTAAAACTAAATCTCCTGTTCAGTTGTTTCCCTCTCGAAACTCATCACAATATTTGTTCCAGGAGGAGGACTGTCAAATCCATGTGTATTTGAAACTCAAGGGCAAAGTATGGGAATTAATGGGACAGTACTGAAGTACGGATTGAATACCACAGTATCTAGAGACCTACGCAGGTTCAAGTGACGTCAACTACCCAATGGTACCATGTCGACATTCTAATGCTTAGTGCTGTGCAGCAATGTTACAAGCCAGTCAAAACACAAACATGCCGAACGGTTGGTGAACTTAGTGCCTCAAAAAACTATACGTAGGAGTCGGATATGTTGCTGTCTTTTGATAGTGAAGTGTTCCCCGATTAGTACTAATCAATCCATGGCACGACGATGCTTTCACCTGTCAGTGTGGAAAATAGCAGCTCCACTACGGACAGAGAGAGTGATAGGAAGAATCGGCCAACTATTTTTACAGTGCGAGAAATGCAAGTTTGGTAGATCAAACAAGTTGCTTAAATTGGTGTTTCCCTGATTAAAACAGGTTTTTATCTTTGTACCGATCGCCTGTGTTCACCTACTGTTGAACCTGACAAAATCCTTCTCCCAAGGAAATAAACGGTCGCACTTTCAACTAGTCCTGGAAACTCACCACATTTCTCAAGTCACAGTTCATTTGCTGATGAAGTATCGATGCTTTTCATACGCAACACGTATTGTCAGAAGAGACTCCGCCAATAAACCTGGTACAAAGCAGCTTGGTCAAAAGACCTTAACCTGAATCCGAAAACAGGACTTGTTTATTAAATTCCAAGTTTCACCACAGATGGTAGGATGAGTGGTTGGGTTATAGATTATATTCTTCAGTAATTTGCTTCCAACATGGAAGCATAGGCCTTGTGTTGCTTACGTGTATAATCTAATGACATGTTCGAATGGATCGCCCTCGTCCATTATCCCTCCAGTGAATTTTGGATGCCTGGGAATCAATATTTTTGTCATTTTTTTTCAGAAATTTGGTGATAGACGGGAAAATTTAATGTGTTTTAAGATCCAGTACTTTGTATCTTTTTGCATCAAAACTTAACAGTGGTGCGCATCGCAAGTAATTTTAAACTTCATGTAAGTCTGTTATCAGCTGTTGATGCGAAAAGGTCGAACAGGCTACTAATGCATTATTGATGCCGGATTGCGGAATTCTACAGATGAACACGTGCACACACACCGACGAACTGAACGCGGCGGTCATCGCACGAATATGATACACTTTCATATTATTCGTGCCTGCACATTACCGATGTACTGATGTCTGCTGATCCACTTTTCTCGTTACTCTGCCACAGCCGAACAAGGTTGCCTGTCTGTTGCCAGAATAAAGTTGTCCAACAGGCTTAACATTTGATTGCCTATGGTTTAGTTGAGTAACGGCCCAGTGGTGTATTTCGCATCTCCGTAATACAGTGGTAGCAGCATGTCCTCCACTACGTACAAAACTTATTGAAGGCCACAGGACAGCTGGGGAATTAATTCTCTAGACATTAAGTACACCAGAGCTAAACACCTGTCATAAACCCATGGGTGCCGAAGCTTTGCACGTTTCACATAGTTCCATAGAAAATGGCCTATATTTTTTAATTACATGCAATAATTGAACGTTTGACGACCGACGAAATAATTCTGATAGATGAATGGTTATTTTACTGCGGCCAAAACCATCATTCATGGTGGACTATAATAGCGGGGCCACCTAGTTTGAAGTTTAAGCACTGCACTGCACTGTCTTCCGCAGTGATTTCACATCAGTTTCACTCGACATTAGGATAAGCACGTTTTGCTGACAGATTGAGGGTGCATGGCCTGCTAAAAGTTGGGCAAACCTTACCTTTCATGATATCCATATGGCTCAGCAGTCATGTATCATGAGAAATAACATGGAGGATCAGTCAGGCAGTTCATTTTTAGAAGACAATGGTGGTTCTTAAAAAGCCATTTTCTAATCATGAGTCTATTCTCAACATTATCCTTATGCCTCCTTAGTTGAAACAGATCGGTACTTCATCGCTTCTTTTCGGACCACCGGCTGACAGAATACCCAACCACTTAGGGAAAAGACTCATGTGATCATATGTGAGTGACAGGGGTTATCCATGACTCGAATAAAATCACCTTAAATTAAGTATTCTTTGGAATTTCGACTGTCATCTGAGGATGCAGACCTATACGGAGACAGTAATTTCTCCTTCTGAGTGATGAGTTCCATATAAATGTCCATGGGGCACTAACAGTCATTCAAAGTTACAGTGGGGTTCCCACTTTTCTATCTGGCTCATTTTCTGGCGTAAAATGCGCACATGCAGTCGTGAGAGGTACACCTTCTAAGTTCCGTTTAAATTTAATCGGTTTTTAACCATTCCTCTGCCCAACCTTTTTCACTCATCCTAGGTTTTTCAAACTATTGACTGTGCTTTCCGTAGGTGTCAGTCCAGCTTCATTCATGTTTAAATTTAATCGGTTTTTAACCATTCTTCTGCCCAACCTTTTTCACTCTTATCCTAGGTTTTTCAAACTATTGACTGTGTTTTCCGTAGGTGTCAGTCCAGCTTCATTCATCTTGCTAATGTTTCACTTGGTCATTCTTATTTTGTTGTTGGCTTTGAAAGTGGCCGTTCAGGCCGTCATTTTAAAAATCTAGAAAGGAATGAGTCAGCTGCTATTATTTTGCTTGGGCATCGTGGAATGCGGAATTACAAATCCACGACACCAGTAATGACAATTTCTCTATGAATGAGAATGTGACAAAGCACTTTTTTATTGACGGTCTCTAGAAGGGATCACCACTGTGGAAATTTCAAGGCGTCAAATTTTCCAAATTCGTAAGTGGTTTTTCTCTCGAGGCATTTAGGAAAAGAGGAACAATGTAAATACCTTTTTCTTTCGGTTAACATGGCCGGGAGAACTAAAAACTTCAGTATTTCGACCCAACTCCAAAAGGAGTCGAGTAAAACTTTTTCAGTGTGATCCAGCTACGAGTAACCGACACGGATGGAATTTCACGGCTCCAATCACAGTGCAATATTTATTAATAAAACATATCAAGGGATGAGAATGATTTATACATGAGTAAACTGGCCTCTTTCGACAAGCCTAGTAAATAATTGTGGGTTCCAAGAAGGTTCTTAACTGCACACTCAAAGCGGACTATAGCTGTCCCATTCACGATAGATTGAGCATTTGATTTCCACATCTCCGTAAAGCGAAATATTTTTCTGGCATGTAAACAACGCGCGCAACGTCACGTACATGTGTTTCCATAGTATTCGCCTTCACCTGCACCTGATGCCTGTAGGACACTGGACACTTTAGCAAAACAAACTGTATGATTCACACGGAAAGCAATGCACTGTGCATATCGTTACAAGACCGAATCAGGGCTGAATCCAAAGCAAATCATTCAAGCCTGTTGGTGATAAATATGGATGGATATGTGTATGAAAATGAGTCGGCAGATGTCATCATGCATGTATCTGGAATTTTACGGCAGCATTCAAAATTTGTTAAAACATTGCACGAATTCGTTGAGACTACTCACAGCCAAAGGCCACCTGCCGGCGCTTTCAGATCAACAGCTTTCTTGATTTTAGTTGTCCGTTAATGCACGAGCAGATGCTGTTGTTTGATTATGCAGGTTTTGTTTATTTTCAGAGAATGAAAATCATATGTCCCGTGGTTTTTGCTTGAAACCAAGGTTTGGTATGTTAGCAACTACGGTGCTTAAAAATTAAAGACAGACCTACCTTCTCCATCAGTTTAAACCGTGTGTGAAGTATGCGCTTAAGAGGTTATTGCTCTGGTTGGATGTTTAAAAAGTTATAATGCGGGTCACGTCCGCACACATGACTCCAACTTGCGAGTGACTTCCCTGGACGTTCACATCTGCTACTCCACATAGATCAATAAATGACCATATGTTGATCATTTGAAACTATAGCTGACGAACATTTGGACTGCTAAATTACACCGGTTACACAACAATATTTTGCTACTGCTTATAACACTTGGTTTTGAATTTTCCATTTATCTGAAGCGGCACTGTTGGTCAGAGAATGGATTTAAACAACTCCCTATGGCACTACAAATTTCAATTGTTTCTTCCATTTAATTTGACGTGTTTAAAATACCACATGATCCCTCTTGCCAGATTTAAGGTGTCTGAAGTTGTTAAGCTGTAAACCATGCTTGCGTTTATCCACCAATCGAAGTGAAGGATCCTACAGGCTCCCAATCAGCCACATGGTCACATCATTTGTGTGACTGTATGTCTTGCATCTCACTAATAGCAAAAACTTGAGAGGAATATTTGAAGTTCCCGAAAATGCAGACACAAGACCGCTTGAACCCATAGCTCTTTCGTGTGATACCATTTTTACAGACAGTGTAATTACCCAGAAATCAACCTACTGTCGAATTCATGTTAATTTGAGGGAAAGGCTAAAAAATAAATCAACTTTAGTGTAAATTTTTACTTTAATTAACTATTTATGTGTTCATCACCTTTTACATGTAGCCAGCGGTGCCGTCTCGATCACCAACGTTCTCCTCACCATTGTCTTCGTTGTCGCCAGAGTCGCTCCAATCATGATATATTTGAACTTATGATCTGCTAGCAGTTAACATGTTTGCAGATAATTAAACGTAACAGATGTCCCACGTCTGCCGTCTCCTGCTGGTTCCTCATTCTAGTACATCTTCGTAATCGGGATGCAAAATATGGCCCGTTTGTAAAAAAACATCTTTTTATACTGAGAAGGCTCTCGCTAGTCACTGCTTTTAATGTGTCCTGCCAAAATTCTTCCCTTGTCCCCCATACAGTGTAACCCTTCGGCAGTACGTTCATTAGTTGCCAGCACCACACCGGGACCTACTCTAGCGAACTCTGTCGCAATCCCTCCTCTTTTGGTGGAGATTTCAGGCTGATCCTTACTTAATTCGCTACATTACACATATTGTAACTAAATACTGTACGCTAACTGTTCGAAAGTCTATATTGTCAGGGATTTGCGGACATGTTTCCTACGCCTATTGTAAATCATCGCACTCGAAAACGAGGGTTTTTTGGTCATATACTTCTGCATTTAGGTACTAGGGGGATAAGCTTCATTTTAAGAACTCTTTCGGCTATCCTGATATCGTCGCAAGGATATTTCACTACTGGTTGATAGTTACCTGCTGATCTCTCTCGAACTCAGTGGTAAACGGAAATTCACTACTGAAAACACATTCAAATTCACTCTACTTGTCTAGTCCGAATGAGGTCCATCGTGAATACTTGGTGTATCTCATTTTCCCAGCATACTCCCATCATCGTGGACATTTACTTTTTAGTTTTGCGAATAAGATCAGGAAGCTATCTATCCAGTGACCAAATGATCAGTTTTCTGGAGTTGACATGAGGGCTCTAAAGATTGACCCGGCAGAGAGGTACTAATTTGTTTTGTTGAGCTAAGACAAGCAATCCAGCAAACAACTTTAATTCATGAGTGCTGGTCAATTGCAATTGGCTACCGCCATCCAACCAGTGCAGCTATTGTGCTATGTCTCGCTTTTCGGTACCACCGGCTTCCTTGATCTCATACTGGTGTTCTGCCTGTTCGGAGGAAACACCACCGCAGTGGTAGTGAACAATCGCTGGATTTGTAAGTGGTGCAACCAGTGCTTATACTGTGAAAGATACTAGTCCTTTTTTTGAGATTATGCTGTCTGCGGCCAGTGTTGGAATGGCAATGATAAGCATCCAGTTTCATAACAATTTCCACATGTCATTAAATTCTCAGCAGTAGCTGTCAATTTTTCATTTCCAACTGCCATAGCCGGGTCGAAAAGCACGACGTTCAGGTAGAAGGGTAAATGGAAAGTAAAACCCAGTATCAAAAGAGAAAGCGGCCGGAAGGAAACTCAGTAAGTTCTTGTAGATTAGCTGGAGAAAAATCATGCCAGTCTGTCGAGAATGTCCAGCTTTCCCATATGTCTATCTTCTCACTTCAGAACCGAAAGGATTAGCCGTGATTAATGCGACTATCCAACCTCTAAATGATATGAAAACAGCAAAAAATCAGTTATGGAATCAGGCGGAGCGAGATAAGTGGCTGCAGCTGACAGTAACGGATCATTTTGAATGCTGATAAGACAAACCAAGCAAGTACTCAAGAACAGCCATTAAGTGGGTGGTGAAGCTTGATCTTTACTTGATATTTGCATGCCTGCTCCTGTGAGTATGGCAATTTGTAACAATGAAAGACATCATTTGGACACACCAATAAACGCGATCCTCATAAGTATTACCTGTCCTACGTCATATACCGTTGTTTGACATGACAAACAAAACTGCCGTCTTGTTCAAGTTTACCATATGGTGTTTATCTAGTGAAGTAGACAATCTCCCACAAATGAAACAATCTAAGCACTTTCATTCGCCACTATACAGAGAATTTAGTCCCCTAGCTCACCATTCAGTTGGTCATCTAATAAAAACACCTGAAGCAGTCCGCCGGACACGATGCATTTCATTAAATATTGAACTTGCTCCGCCTTCACGGGATCCACGATCACAATAAGCAGTTTCATTCAACGGCTCATATGATGTGTATGGGATAGAAGAAACTGTTTCACTCTTGACACCCCGTGGCCAGGGGAGATATACTCATGGGTCTTAGGCTAGAGGGCAATAACTATGCAGAATAGTCCAGAATGTTGATGCCTTGTTGATCAACACAACAATCCAGTATTCTAATTCAGCGTTGCAAACCTCATGTGATGGCACGTGATATATGTCAAATGTTTGTGTATTAGGTAAAAACAGGAAGCAAAGTTCAAGACTGAGCAATATCTTTTCACATCGAAACAATAAGCGAACCTTGACAATTGAGGCTTGAGTCTTGTGACAAGAATCATACAATGAAAAAATTTATCCAGAATTTCAAAGCGATTCTTTCCTCATCAGTGGCACCAACACCAGTGCTAACGCAGGAGTGCTTCACTGCCATTCGACCCCACCAATTTATTTGAAGGAAGCCTCATTATGTAAAACAGACCGAAAAGGAGGACAAAATTGGCCTAGTGCCTTCTCATCACGTCGGATTTGCATACACCTCAAACACCCGGTCAGACAGTGTGTACAGATACTGCCAAATGAGAGCCATTCTCCTCAGTTTGTAATAGCACACTTTAGTTCCTGCAACCATTTGCGAGAAAGGTCTTGTAAATCGCCTCCTGAAGCAAGAATCCTGAGCACAACTTTCAGAGCTTTTTCGACAGCCTTTTATATCCTTCTTTGCTGTACTTTGTCACCATAGATTTTATACGACGCCTTAAGCTCATGTGAGCTTCAACTGATAGCTAATCCTAATTTTTTAGACTAAACGAGCAGTTTCGGGGATTAATGGCCTGGAAACAATACACTCTTCCACTGTCCATTCCTAATTGAATCGTACCTTCTCTCTTAAAAACTTCCCTCCAGCCCATCCTGCACTGTGAAACTGCGCAAACTAGAAATCTAACAGAACTACTCTTGTAGACGATTAAAGGAATCAGACTTCTTATTTGTTTATTGCCATAAAGTAAATCGAGATGAGCTTTTAAGTGTAGTCCTGTCTTTGCCCTAAGACTATGCTGCTTAACAAGGCATCAGCATGAATGTAAGCTGACCGTCAAATACGGCATAATTATTTGGTTTTCGGAAACCTCCTGAGAATACTGATAATAGGCCAGTTGTGATACAAATGATGGATCGCATTAATATGCCGCAAATTTTAGAAACTTAGTGAAAAGGATAGTAGATACAACTTATTCGGTAATGAACCGCTACACGCCAAATCGTCAGCGGCTTTAAGCAGGCCCCTCTAAGCCTGTCCGCCGGGCTTAATCCTTTGAGTTTTGAAGGCGTGGAAATGATGTGCACTCTAGACTAAGATTTAGAAGTAACCAGTTCTGGTTGCTAACTTAGGTTCCTCTTACAAGATAAGGTCAATGTTGCACTCCAAAGGATAAGCAAACACAACTTGCTGTTTCCTCTCCAGCTTACACAAAGCCAGATAATGACTCTTTAAGATTTGTCTTGCCGACTGATTAGTAGAGATCCAATCTGTTTTTGATAACCATCTGAGTACTTAAGGTTCAATAAAACCAGCTGACGCATTGGGGGGAGATGCTCAACACTCAAAAGCGCAGAAGCTAGATAGTACCGCAAAATTAACACGAAGTTGCGTTCCAGTCAGTGACTGAGATTCGTTCCCGTTTCCTAAATCACGTCATCAGAATCAATAACTCACAGTTTAAAGTCAGGTAGAGATTTGAAGATGTACCTTGGTCTACAGCTTAAAGCATGGTACATTTTGGAAATTCGAGCAAGCGGAATAACATTTTTAGTAACATTTCAAGAGCCAGACCACCTAGAGTTCAAGTTTTATCCTCCACTGAGAAATTCAGCTTTCTTAACAGCACATTAGGTAATAACCTGGTTTCAGAAGAATGAACACAACATCCATCGTGTTCAACCTAATTATGGTGTAATTTGCCTGTATCATTGTAAGAGTAGTAAAACAAAGACTGCACTGGTTTGGCAGACGTAAATGGTGCGAGGTGTAACAGTAGGAAATGGTGATGGAGGGGAGCAATTGCCATTCCTTTGGGTTATTATCTAAGTTACAACAGGTCGCATTCAGTGATTTCTGAGGAATATATTCAGCCAGCTTCATAATTTCTGGTCATGATCCATTAAACTCAAATTATCTCTATATTCGATACCACATTGTCCGTAGTTTTCATGGTATGGTCAAACCAAGTAGGATAAAAACATAATCAAGAAGAAGCGTTTTGCGTACACGATAAATAGGACTTCATATATTAAGTGTATGAAAGCTGATTAGCAGCTTGTAGCTGATGCGAAGACGCCAATGCGGAAGGTTATTTAATGCGCACCGTAAGGTGCTAACACGATGCCTTACTAGTGCGCTGAGCTGACCCCACCATGCTGGCCCTCGTTTTGAACCTACCCTTTTCGATGCACTATCCCTCTACTTCCTGAATTATATTGCTCAGTTTTCAAGAGCTCTTTAAACTATTATGGGAATCTGGAAAATGAGTTTGATCGTTCTTCTAGCTGGTGGTTGACCAAAGACGACTAATGAAGGAAAGGACCCAAAATCAGATAAATGCTAGCGCCCTTCCGTAGTGATTACTTGAGCCTTTTTATCTGTAAAAAAATATCTGTTCTCTTTTGCCTCCTGGTGGAAAAACGGAAAGTACTCTCGTAAAAAGTTGAGTATCTGTCCTAACAAGGTGGGAAACTTGTTATAATAATCAGGTCTAACTTTACTTTTAAACCGCATTTAGAGAAAAGTTCTTTAACTGGTAAAGTGATAGGGTGAAGACATTATAAATTGGGATATTTGGGATATTTGTGGTGGTAACAAACTATGTTGTCTCCGTCTATGAGCGACAATTGCAAGACCACACACAGAAAATTATGGTACCTTTGAACCTGCTTTTTTCATAATCAAGAATAATGGTGATGCCCTTTTCTTAAAAGAACAATTCATAAATTAATTTAGCGCTAACAAATCCAGAAGGAACTCTTTTCCGCAAATGAAGTCAATCTATACTGAGATCCGGATTGTAGTGTACGGTTGTTTCATCATTACTGAAAATCCTCAGAGTTGTACTTTTCACGAGCTCGTGACCTGCGACCTTCCATTTGGTACCAAGTAGCTTGTCATACCTAGCGCGAGCCTTTGATTTGACGAGCAGTTACTCTCACAGCCAAAGGGCTGGCAGATTAGTACCACTTAGTCCTGCTTCAATGTAGCCACACCTCTGTTAACTGGCTGGTAGTGTTCAACTACAAACTGGAATGTCACAGAGTCGAATTTGCTCAGTGATTCGCTAGATGCCCTTACAAAGATTAAAAGACATTACAGTGCTTCTAGGCTTTTCAACACACTATAACTTTACGTTCAGGATGAGAACTGAACAAAAATTTTGAAATCTCCTACTATAAAATCGTTCAGCTGTAGCATCCTTCCGGCGCCTTACTGCACTGTCAACAAAAGAAAGGACGAGGCCTGGGATAGTGCCAGGTTTAAGGAGGGGAGTCGAGAGGTAGAGGGAGGGTTCGAACCACGGATCTCCCGGTCAGTGAATACGCGCTCTAACCACCAAGTCATCTCCTCCTAATATCAACAAGCTTCGTCAACTTTAGATTGCCAGGAGGAACAAGTACTTTAATGTATTTTTCGTTTCCGAGGACGAAACAAACTACAATCGATGACTGCGACGAAATTCCCTCTACTTATAGAACGCTTTGGCCACCCTTTCAAATCCAGCTAGTTGGAAACGTGCCAAAAATGTGGGAGTGGAGTGCAAAAATCTGGCATCCAAAAATATCGTCTAACTTTTTGAGATTAATATCGGAATCACTTTGGAACATGAGAATAATGTGTTATTGGCTTAAAGTTGAAGTGTTGAGCGTACACAGCGTTCCTTAGTGGGTAGTTCGCTCAAGTACTTGGCCAACATACACATTTAATTTCACTGCACCAACATGTTAGGTGAAATGAATGTGTTATTCCTAACTTCAGGTAGGCCACAAGATCATTATGGCAAACATTTTAAAAATCTTACAAAAATCGAGCGTTCAGGCACCACATGCTTCGCTTATCGTTCGAAGTGCAAAACGTGAATTTTTCTTGTGATGGTCTTTCCGCCAAATCTTCGGTGTTATTGTGGACAGCTAGTGCGGAGATTTTGGTCGGTTTGATCCACTTGGAAAGAATCACTTTGCAAACACATCAAAATAGTAGAGAGGCCATGTGACTGCAGTAGTGTTTATTCAGTTGGAGCAAGATAATGATTTTCAGACACTGTAGACATGTATCTTTTTGTTGCTGAGTACAGATGTATTATCTGTATATTCTGTGTATAAAATCTGAGAGCGTAAAAATGACATTCGTGTTTAAAAGGAAAATTGTTTGCTTTTAAATGGCCAGAGGTTCAAATACAGAGACAAAAATGCACATCAAAGCATTTCCTTCTCCCGACTGGCAGCAATTTACCAGAAGTTTTTTGAGGTTTTCGATATGGAACTTTAAAACACGCGTACGTTTGACGGTTCGGAATATCAAAACGAAGAAATGGTTTCGAAAGCTTACGGGCTATTTGCACAAAGATAAGCAAAGTGATACAACAAACCTCAATTGTCTACGTTTGTGAAGTCAAGATGTGTAAAAGTCTGTCACTGGCTGGCACCGTGCAACGTCCGCGCATCAAACAACGGCGAGCGGAATGTCGAATCTGAACTGTGTATTGCGGTTAACCCTTCCGAGGATACTATCGTGATTCTGATTGGTGGTACGATCACACGAAACTCATAACAGAACCGATCAGGGCGGTCTCAGCAAGCGGGACCCAAATGCGCATGAATAAGTAGGTCAGCTGCGCACACTCACACACCCATGCTAGTATACCAGTGCCGGACGAGACCGCCTTTGCAACAAGGTGAATGGTGCGGACAAATAAGCAATACAAGTGTATATCAAAAGTACATGGGTGGAGTAAGCAAATGAAAACGGGGATGGTTGAGGTCAAATTAGATCAATCAATTTACTATACAAAAATCGCTGTGGCCTGGGGTTGCTGAGTGAATTGTGAGGGGGGCAATTTGATTGAAAAAGCCTGGCCCAAGTTTTAACACCACTGATTGTCCTAGCAAAAAATCGTATTGGTGGCGCAGCCTTACAGGCACAAGAGTCTCATTCGGGGAAGGAACCGCTTTACATAGTCTACGTGCCCCTTGGATGTGTTTGTTTCCTCATTTGATATTGCAGTTTTTAGTGGCCTCAGTGAGTGAGTCGGTCAAACATATGAAGACTAATAAATCATGTGCCTACACTTATCTATGCAAAGGAAGAAGTCGGGTTAATTTGTTAGCCTAATTATTGGACAGAAAAAGTCAGGATATTTGACCAGCTTGTTCTCCAATAGCTAGAAAGGCACTTACTCACCAAATAATTAGAGGAGATATCATAACGTTGTTCAGAAGTAGTTCTTTATGGGCAGACTAAAATCGTTGAACTTAGCTGGGCTTTTTCGGAAAATCCGATAATTTTTCTTCACTTCAATAATGAAACTCGCAGGATCCAGAACGACTGAACCATTATAAAACAAACTCCACTGTTATTTTTTCTGATTTCAAGCTTAAGTAAGTTCACTATAGAGAATGCATTCCTTGAACATAAGGATAATTTGAAAGCTGGGATATCACCTCGAACCTATTTTATTTTAAAACATTTTAACTTGTAAAACAAAGAGACAGAAAATCCATTAGTTTTGATTTCAGGGTGAAGTTATTGTGAGCATATTCCGTAGTTCTGATCAATAAATCAAGACCTCACACTCCCCCTCGGTAAATTTTGTAAAGATCAAGACGTTTATCATTCGGTAACACAAGATTTGGCTGCATTTTCAACTACTTCCACGGGAAAGCTCTTCCATAAAAAGAAATCAGAAACAGCAAAGTCCAGTAACATTCTAAAAGCCGTCACAACGGATAATGTGCCTTCCTGTGACCCATAGTTTCAGGAGTCGAATAACTTGAAGAATCAACTTGTGTGTGAACAGTCTAATTACATCTGGCATAGATTAGCAGAATAGGTTATCGGAATGTCAATGAAGAACAATATACAACAACCAGGAGTAATACTCTTGGCCACACTAAGTGCAGTTTGACCAATTATGCCAAGCTCCAGTAAATTCGTTTCTACTCCCTAAAAAGAACGCCCGATCATCTGGACTTATATTTCCAAAAATCTCCATGGTGCAAGAAAACCCGAAGCTTAAACTACACTTAATGAGCTGCTTGGTTGTTTGATTTTCCCAGCATGACAGCTACATCTTACATATACATGCAGGTTGTACAAAGTGGTTTTCTCTAACTGTACCACTGTATAACCACAACATTGGTAATCTAACACTGTTTTAGGTATACGAATATCGAGAATTAATTCCGCATATTCTCCGCTTGGTCCTACCTTTCACAAAATCTTTTGGACGACTGGGTTCAGGTCATTATAAGAATTGGATTGGCTACAGGAATTAACAAGTATGAGTTCCGCACTATTCGCCACCATTCAGCTTAAAGTTTTTGTTACTTCTGATTACTTTTAATAGGAATGTGTGTAGCGGTCATGAACATCAATTTACGGTAAAATCCCTAAGAAGCAGGAAATTTGGATGACGAGACCATCGACAAAAACTTGGAATAACGCAATGTGCATCCCATGTTTATGGTGGCTAAAGTAAAGCTTTTTATACTACCCATAGTTTAGAACCCTCCTTGTGGTTCGAGAATTCAGTTAGTTACTAAATAGCATCTCATGGATTCGGAAATATCCAGCTCAAAATATTCATTTCAAAAGGAAAAAACTCTTAATTTACCTAGGACACGAAGCAGCCCCGAGGCTGATTTACATCTCTTGAGATAGTTTACAGGAAATATCTTCTGTTTAACAACAGATTTTAACCAAATCGTACAACTCCCGAAAAGTCTTACCGGGTAAGAAGGTGGACCAAAGCGAAAGTGAACGTCTCATTCCCCCTTTTAACAAAGCAAAATCACACAACTGCTGACGCTTGATGATAACTCCATTCCCAAGGAAATGTGGCCAGAAACGTAAAAAACAAATTCCTTTGCATTTATCTTTAGTAATGATAAAACAACCTAAAGCAAAACTGGTTCTGAGTCCATTTTTCTACGGGACAAAACTTCTCCTCACTAATTGTTTAACCGTAAGACACACCGTGAGTTCACTTGTTCGAATCTATCTGGGACGAATCTCCTCCGGGAATGTAAAAACTTATTACAGCATTATTTAAATTACATTCTGAAAACACAGCCTACAAGACCAATGTCAGTTATGTATCCTAACAAATAGTTGTCCATCAGCTCGCATAGACATAACGTAAAGCTCTTCATAGAGAACGTGTTTGGACAAAACTCTTATAATGAAATTTGTCTGACTTCCGTCAAAAATTCCCTCTTCAACCTACTTCACACCCAAGACACACAAAAAAGGTCTTCATCACTAATGCTGTGGGTAATTGGTGTGCTTATATATCTTCTTGTCTAAATGATTTGTGTACCATCAATGCAGCTCGGTTTGAGAAAAATCATTGTTTTTTCAACCCAAGAAAGGCGAAAATTTCGAAATGTCTGTAGGGTTCTGTTAGACAGTTTGTCTACGACAAGCTGCTTTTGACAGACCGCCAGCGGATTGTGCCTAAAAACTTTATATACTCTCTAGATGCGCTTGAATTTCAGTACTTATCAGGTTGTGTTTACAGTGAACATTACAGCAATTTTCAATTAATTTCGACTGCGCAAAAACATTCATTTCACTGATGATGCAGTGCTAGCCTAATGCCTGCGTCAGTACGCGTTAGATTTCGGGCAACATTTAAATGAATACGAATTAAATAAAATATTTTTCCATGTTCCTATAAAGCAATTCTTTGTGTACTGACAATTCGCAGTACGCAAGAAGGATATCGTTGTGCAAATCAACAGATGTACTACTAAAAAGCATGTGCGGATATTAAAAAGTGCAACAAAGAAATTTAAAAATGACAGAGGAAAACGGCATAAAAGAAATCGCATCTTTTTACAAGGGTATGTGCCGCTCAACAGTTTGTACTTCAAATCCTTTAGCCTTTTTTGGGTGTTGTAGCAACCGGATCAAAAATCGAACGTTTTGGCTGGAGAGCGATTCACCAGACCAGGTTTTGGTTAACAATATTTTAACTGTTTGAAATGATGCCCACGAGTGACTAGGGAAAGGTTAATTCTCATTGTTTGCTATCGGATTAATTCACTGCATATGCTCACACGAAGGTTTACCAATGCAACAACAAACTGGTCTCCCTGGAATCCAAGCACCAACCTTAGATTTTCTGATAATTTTCTACAAGTGGTGATTCTCTTTTCTACTCTGACTTAGTGAACTAAAAATAACCCCATTCTCATATACTTTATGTACAGTTGCAGTAATATTTCGCAAAAAACACTCCATCGTGGCGCAGACTACGCAAAAGTGAGCTGGATGTAAAAACGCAATGACGTTTAGGTTTGAGATTTTCGGATAAAATACCATGCTCATTGTTCAGTAGTGCAGATTATTTTCTAACTATAAGGAAAACGCATTGCTACTTTGTTGCACCTGTTAAACAGAAATAATGGATCGAATCTTGTGCAGAGGTTTTTGCACTGAACCTGGTGCAGACAAATCTGAAGAAATGAAATGAGGTACAAGTAATATATTCTGTACAAATGTTATTCCGGAAATAGCTGACTGCATTATACCCAATTAAAATCCATCGATGTTAAACAGCTGTTTTCGTCGTCCTAACCAGAAGTTACCTTCAGTGTTTGGATTAAAGTGAGAATTTTTAAGAATCGATTAAGGTTAACGAAGCCGAGAAATCAGGGCACACATGAGTCTAAACGTCTGCTACAAACATTGATTTTGACTAAATTACCTTGAATCAGAAGTCTTGAAATAGTGTCTGTCTTAAAAACTCACGAAAACTACAATGAACTTCTGATACTCTAGGTTCTTAAGAAAAATGCCGGCATTCGGTCAATAACTTTAAGGATTCTGTTTGTACCAGAAAATAATCAATTCCATCGCAATGGACAGCTAGCACGTCTGAACATGAATGGATGAAGAAATCATTCTGGAGATGAAGCAATTTGCGAAAAAGCAATCAATATATGTGAATGTTACTTCATGAAATCCATATATCAATGCCGAAAGTTTTTGCCTGTTTAGAAATACACGGTGAGGATTCCGCTCAAATGACAAATAAACAATCATATGTTTAGATAAAGGGCTACCAGTAACTTTGATTGTAGATTTCACGGAGAAATTATTTTTAAAGCGCAATAACTTCTAAAAGTGCTGATCAGATAATGATTTCAGTTTCAAATTCGTTGCTTGCTGTCTTTCAAGTGCATCTCTAGACCGTCTATACACTTTTAAGTTTACTTTTGTCTGAGGGTGGCACAAAATGCTAACTGAAACTCTAAAATATTTGAATAACATCTAATGCGCTCCCAGTATAAAAAATTAAAACTCCTGCTCGAAAGTGAAACTACTTTACACGGTACACAGAAGTCAGATAAGCTAGATAAGTGCTGTACACTTTTTTAAGGATAAGGATACGCGTTCACCAGCCGTTCGTTCTGCCATGGAATTTGATTTCCGCTATGTAGTTTGATAAAAAATTGTGGGTTGACTTATACGCAGTATTCTTCACTCGGAAAAGCAACTTTTCCTGACTGAGTGTCGTTTATGAAAAATGGCCCTGTTAAGCTTGAAATACGAAGTATTTTCATGGAGATCGCCAATGTCTACAACAAAGTTTGTACCGGTTTGCATTCAGGAGCATCAGATATATAAAACAACTGCAATTATCTAACAAACACCGCGCCGGCCACTTTTATGAGCATTGTAAGCTTATCTGGTATGTAAGCCGTCTTTTTGGCAAAAGGACTCAGTGGTTAGAGCACAAATTTACTGACCGAATTGTCCGTGGTTCGAAACCTACCTCCGCTTCTCGAATACCTCTTCTAAGCTCGGGCAACCTGGCAGTATCCCAGCCCTCATGCTTCCTTTGGGTGGCATGGCAGCTAGGCATCGAAAGGGTGTTGCAGCTGAAAGATTTAGTTGTAGTTAGGCACCAACAGTTTTCTACAGATGAACGATGTGTATGTACGTGTGCTATGTCCTCTCTCAATGTTACTTTTTAAGGAATTGTTATAGGTGACACTGTGCTATAAGTGTTATCTGCCATCCATTGCCTTCCGAGGTTGAATCTTAACAGCTTTATTATCCTCATCGTGTTATTTTGATTGATCATGCAGAGGCTCGCATACTGGTTGTCCAGTACACCACTGAGAATTTTCAGCATATATTCACGACCGATAAGCCAATTGTATGCTGTATGCCCTTTCCCCTTTGCGAAACTGTCGTGATCGAGAGGACAAAGTCGTTGAATTTTACGAAGGATATAATGCAAACTTCAGAAATACTGATCCCTGTAAAAAATAAATAATAATGTGTTGAACAAGTATCAAGTCTTTGTCTATACATGTGTGGTAGATATGTACTCACTTGTTTTCGAGCAGCGGATTTGAAAAATGCAATTCATCATACAGCCACTGTACGAGAAAAGTTTCTAATTTCCCAAGAACATCGGGCTGTAGGTTCCGATAAAAGATTCGTCGTGGCAAGCCACATAATTCAAAAACCGTGAAAGTTTGCGCTTTTCTGTTGGTTAAATGCCTAAATGTTTTGGGCCACAAGGGCGGCACGCTTGCTCTCTTCCAAAGTTAGGGGCTTTTGAAGTACCGAATCGATTGCATCAATCCACTTATGCCTCTCTTCTTCGGTATCACTGAAGAACACGAAAGGTCTCGTACCCGTATTTATGGTAAACGCATAGCCTGTGTGTTTCTTCCACTGCTCTGGAGTACCCGTGACCACAGAAAATCCATTTTCGTGAGAACCTATGAATAACTCCCCATTGGCAAATGCGCTCAACGGATTATGTGTATACAAGAAGTGTCGCTGTGAAAGCATACACCATCTCCGCCTCCATGCATCGGTTTTACGTGGACCAGTTTTGCTTAGCCATCCTACCATGTCAATATCTCTTGTCAAACCTCTTGCTATTTCGGCTGGAGAGAAGCTGAGGCTCATTCCCATAAAGTTCATGCAAGTTCGATGAAACTTTCCCGAGCGTATGGCATTGTACCAGTTGATTATGTTACGACTGTCTTCAGAGCGAATGAAGATGTGCCTTGTCGCATTGTCTTGAACGCACTGAAGCAGGAGAGTATGAGGTGGAAGACCAAACAGCTCCGTATCAATGAAAGTGATATTCAGTTTATCTAAGTCCATTGACTCCTTTGGAGACGATGCACCGGGTTTGTAAAAGTACCGCAAAAAATTTCGTTCACTTGACAGCTCAAAAAAACGTTCACAAAATGTGTCTGAATCTCGCAGTTTTTTCAAGAGTATCCCAGATTTCATAGCGCTCGAAAACTGGCACTGGGCACCACGTGCTGAAGCACCTTTAGCAAATTCTTCGTGGATGTATTTCGATTTTACAAATGCTTCGCACAGAAAGTAAGGACAGTTCACACCGGGCCACGGTCTCCGGTAGTAAACAGGAAGTTCTGCCTCCAAACGTTCATTCACGGAATCATTACCACCCTGAGTCATAAATCTTCTCAGAGCTTCGTCATCCCATGTGGATTCCTTTATTTTATCCGGTACGATCGTCCTTATATCGTCCCCCAATCTCTGGTGAGGAACTGAAATATTTCCGTAAATGGATTACAAGCCCAAACCCACCTGAGCATCTTGAGCAAAGGGAAACTCCAAACGTAACGGATGCGAATTTCACTGGAACATCTTGGCAGTCAGCGCACAACCTGTTATCCTTTTTTTGCATAAACTCGAATAGTTTGTTCACGTCATTTACACCAGAGTCCATGTTGCAGTCATATAACGCGATTCAAAAATGTGACACTTCTAGGTCAACATATCATGGAGTAACACAATCCACCCAACTTCAGTTCACATGCAATAACTGTGGTTTGCAACGAATGGCACGTAAGATCAATCCAAACTAACTAATCTTTTCCTTCACTCGCACCAAAAAGCAGTTTCCAAGGGCATATGAAGAGAAAATTACGTGTCATCACCCTCCAAGAATGAATCAATATGTGAAAGATCCTGGCCCCGTTCAAAAGCACATACTATACGCTTGCTTTTGGCTTCAGCCGATTACCTTCATATGCATCCGTTTTTCTTCGTGCATCATGATCTGCGTTTTAGTCTTCCAAGCCATCTTTCTGTCGGCTTTTATACACGTGAAATCTTGCTTTCTTTCAGGAGTGACGGTTGTGTGCATATTCGTACAACGATAATTTTCCTCCCCGAGCACCAAGCAGATGATGTGATCGTATGACTAGCTGAGGATGCGGCAACTAATTGCAGCTCACTTAACGCAAAAGTGTTGGACTGGGAGTGGTGACATACGATACAGGTTATTTGACCTGCACACCATAGCACATGTAGCGACCCAGTCACACACACACTTGACTGTTCAACTCAATCGCCCACTGGATTGCGAGGCTTGTCTATTTTCTCATACGCACAAACACGTCGCAATAAGCTGACACACCGGACATCGATTGTCTGCACCGCCTAGTCAGTGTAGCAATCACTCATGTGCCGACGAGCCCGCATACACGCACTGGGACCTACATAAAGTCAAACCGAACCCAGTCAAAACACACAGACTCGCGCGCGCGCAGGGAGCAGGAATTCAGCCTCTCCACAAGTCCACGGACAACTATGGAGTACGTGTAGCAGTCTAACTGCGGAGAAAAACACGCTTCCGCCGTCCGGACTTCCACCAAGTGACTCCCATATACGATAAGTTACTTTTTTGACTTGCTCCCATTTCACACTGTATTTATTTTATACGTGTCGCAACCATGTTAAAAACTTCTATTAGTGCACATTCACCTTCTTATTTGTATTATGACTATCGTCACCTGTGCACTAATACACACCTTCCAACTTTTATCCACTCATGTAAGCTGGGGCTCCCACATTGTATTCTTCCACCTGAACACTCCACTAAGGATAAGTAAATCAATGTTTTACGTTCTCTATGGTATACATTAAGTCGTTCGAGCTATGCGCCTACCTCCATTTTGGGCCCGGAATGTTCATTTCAGTTGGTTATATAATGTTCATTTGCACGATGGGGTCTCATTGTTAAGATCATCCTGAAAGGATAATCCCCCGCAAAAATAACCAGATGAGTGTTCCCGCCTCCGCTCTCCCTGGATCTCAACTTTATCGAGAGCGTTGTCGCTTAGTGCAGACTGCCGAGGAGGCTACTTACCATACGTCTGTTTTCAGTTTCCAGGCGTATATTTTCTTGCTTCTACATCTCCCTTCACCGTCGTCTAAGCTTCTTACGTCCGTGGCACGTAGCATATCTACCCGCCCTCCCGCATCCTTTGCATTCAATTTTGCTTCGTAAAGTTGAACGTCAAATGAGTAACAATAGTATAGTCGTGCTTTGTATCCATCTCGCTGTTTGAGCTGATTATTGGACCAAGGTTTACCAGGTTTTACGGCCGTCAGTCAGCGTGTGCGCCAACGGGGATCGAATGCCTTTGAATTCTGCCCAGTTCAGTGCGAGTAAACAGCGGTGCCTCCACAACTCGGGCCCGGTTGATTTCGTGATACCCCACCCCATATTTGTGCTTTCCTGCTGGGTCATCGTAACATGATGCAGCTGCTGTGGGTAAACTACGGAGACAGCAGGCCTGGAAAGCTCCATATCAAAACTGGGAGGGAAATCACCTGTGCGCAAATTTACAGGCCCAGGATGGCCAGAACTTTCCTACCTATTTTCTTTTATTTACTGCACTCATAAACTCCTCATCAAACAAAACGGCCGGTTCGATCTTTCTGCACCCTTTCTTGCATGCTGTCTGCAACTCTACTCTCACTAGGTTCAATTCACCCGATCTTCCTTGACGTCAGAACCTTCAGGCAATCATCACAAACCTAACCTACAACGGTTCGTTTGGTGTATTGAACAAGATGGTGGTCCTCACACTTGTCACATCTGGGCACCATCCAATTCTTCTGAAATCCGACAAGTGTCTGTACTTTGAGAGTAAATTTATAAGTTTGCGATTTTGTATTCATGATCGACAAGCCAAAACTTGCGCCCCTATCGAAACTCATGAACTGAAAGACCATGAGCGGTGAGGTGCATATGGTCATCATGCTACTCGGTAACGCCAAACTGCACGTGGTTTGATCATGAGCATTGTCATATTGTGGAACATTTTAGAGAACTGTTATCTTTCACTGGACTCGGGTAAAATTCGTTTTGTGTCAAGTAGCTCAGGTTGTCGGACAAGGCCACAAAACTCGCAAACCGATAACATGGCAGCTCTTGACATGCAGATTTAAGTAGATTGCCGTGAGAACGAAAAAGTGATCACTCAGAACTACATCAGGAAGGCTTTTACTCTGGATTGACATTTATACTATGATCGCCGGGCATTCACACTCTTGGCGGTAAAAAATGGCTGGTCGTGCAAGGCTGAGTCCTATTTCATCTCTCATATTTTGCCAAATATGTTCTGTTCTAGTGGGCTCATCGTTAGCAACGCATCATATAGAAGTGGTCAAACCACAAGAAACTCGGCCGCCCGGATCACCTCCGCCGGCATGACGTTCCCAGGCGTGCGTCAATCTTGAAATTGCAAACATTGGTGGTTCTCATATGATCGCCGGCACACTCTTGGCGGTAAAAAATGGCTGGTCGTGCAAGGCTGAGTCCTATTTCATCTCTCATATTTTGCCAAATATGTTCTGTTCTAGTGGGCTCATCGTTAGCAACGCATCATATAGAAGTGGTCAAACCACAAGAAACTCGGCCGCCCGGATCACCTCCGCCGGCATGACGTTCCCAGGCGTGCGTCAATCTTGAAATTGCAAACATTGGTGGTTCTCATAGCCAATCCAGTTTGAAAAGAACCAATACTCAAGTAAACGTTGTTTATTTTAGCGCCAAAGTATGCAGCTCACTGAACCCGACTGAACAGGAGTGGCGCTGCCTGTTGCAACACTAGAAAAGTGTAATAAAACTGATGTTTATCCATAAATGGTAGGTGGCGTACCGTGGGGCATCATCACAAATTTAAGTCAAAATAAAAGCATTGCTGGAAGGTTTTGTTGGTGCAGG
The DNA here is from genome assembly GCF_000715545.1 of Opisthorchis viverrini. Classification (NCBI taxonomy): domain Eukaryota; kingdom Metazoa; phylum Platyhelminthes; class Trematoda; order Opisthorchiida; family Opisthorchiidae; genus Opisthorchis; species Opisthorchis viverrini. Next base: position 437,744 of record NW_008751934.1, read on the forward strand.
GTTTGTGAAAAAAGGCAGCATCATAGACGGTGGGTAGTACCGTCACTGACTGAAGCACGCCCACACTATTTTCGCCGAAACTATAGGTAATTCAAGTCGTACATTTAACGTTGAGTTATTCTAACCCACTTGCAATTTCCAGTGACATGTTACCCAATGCATTTTGTTTGAGTGAGCGAAGTTTAGAGTTCACAGACCATGACCGATTTGCACTCTCTCACCTTTTCACACAACATAAGACACGAAATCACACTTAGGCACACTGGCGTTCTTCGGCGCTGTTTAAGAATAGAAACATCTAAAGAATATCGAATACAAAGTTAACCCTGGAAGACCGGTTGTTGACGTTTGTTTGCTTCACATTCCTGAGCTTTAATGATTGCAATTATAATCGCAAAATATATTTCGATCTGAGAACCTGGTCACAACACATTTTCCCGTGGATCCAAACTTACATCAAGTACAACATTGTTAGACAACAGCATGAGCTGCGCAATGGCGATGCAAGGGCCATCACTGTGGATGATCCCCTTTCCCAGATACGCATAGCCAGCCTGTAGATGAGACTGCTTCACGAGATAGCTGCAGGTATCATACCTATTATGGATATGACGTTCTATAGGTTGTGACCGCTATAAAGCGCCATGATAACGGTAACCGTTGTCACTCACCTCGACGACTTATCGTAACCACTGGGTCCGTGTCCATGTGCGACGCCGATTATGGGACATCGCCTATGCATAGTAACATAATCCAATGGCCAAAGACGGTCCTCCATACACATAACTATGCGCGATGCTGCCTATCTTTGCTACCTATAGTAAACACAAGGCCAGTATCCATCCGTGCCGGTAAATATGAGGCTTCAACTATGCGTGACAGTCTAATCTGATGAAATGTCATACTCACTGATGTACTCGACGTCGTCTTACCCGGCTACTTGTCGTACCTGCTAGTTCCGTGTCCATGTGCGGTGTTGATTAACCGGTAACTTAATCTGACCAAATCCGTCGTGCTCGTAACTGTAGGCGTTGTTAATTATCTTTGCCACTTATGAGAAACACCGGGCCAGTGAGTGTGAGCCCAAACTATGCACACATAACTACTCTAATGGCGACCTACGGACTCCATACTCATAACCATACTCGATGTCACCTGCCGAGGCTAATTTTAGTAACTGCCGGGCCCGTGCACTGCTCGTAGCTGACTATGTTGTCCCTAACTATACATAATAGACTAATCTAAAGAACAACGGCGGTCCTTCGTATCAATACGTCGTCTACTTTCCAACACCCCATGCCTGAAAAATACACAACCACCTTTAACGACTCATGTTTCTATTTATTAATTGCAATGGTAAGCATTATGCGTGGTCAGTCCACTTACCAGCTATTTACTGGACAGTGTTTCTGAAATATGTATGGTCAATTACGGCTAGTACATATCTTCCGCGGCATCATTTAAATACAATTAAACAAAGTTGTAGCGGCTAACTCATCAAGTGCTTTACAAATCGTTTGCCTGCAATTCCCGGTCGGTTTTCGTGCTGAGCCTGGAGACTTACTGTTATATAGGCAAAGTCACTAGTTGCCCACTTAGTCCAATAGGCGGTAACGAGGGAGCCGTGTGTACATCGGTGATTCGATAGCGGGATTCGGCACATATATGCATTATTGAACTCGGCAAAGTTAAAGGTAAAGAGGAGGGTACCTTTGTCAGCTGTAGGACCAAGTGGTGAAAACATGAGCCACGGGCCACAAGCGTCCTCAAACGTGCATCCATGGATGCAGCCGTAGCAAATATCTAGTGTGTGGGCGCGTGCTTGGTGTCAAATCCGCTCGTTTAGAGCAATAAATCCCAACTTCACACGATTTCTGCTCCCAGATATTGATACAACGTAGCTTAATAAATTCGGCCGCTCAGTTTATCAAAACTTGCAACTATTACGTACTCAAACGCTTTAGCACCCTAACCAACAAGTAGCACCCTTATGCGCTTCATCCAACTCATCGTTAATGTCGAAGTATTGCAACCCATTTTCACTTCTGAAATCATGTCGACAATATCTGAATAAATGAGCCATTGAGATAGCTAAACCTGATGCTATCCAACTATCTCAGATAATGAAGATGACCTAGCTCAAGACTGCAAGGACATTCTATTCAGTGGAACTCAGCAGTGTACTACAGAAAAATCGCCAACTGTCGGCTTGCCGATTTGCTGACATTGACCCACACGGGTTATAGTTTTGAATTAACCTTTATCAAACACCTGAAATCGCCTTGGTTCCGCTTCTCAAACAGGATAGGTCTCACAGCCATACAACAGGACAGTCCATGCCGCAGCCTGATACACACGTTACTTGATATTCACGGATATACCGCATTAACGCCGTGGGTGTTTCTAACTAGCAAACGCGACTCGAGCATTGCAGGTTCGTGCATCAACCTCATCTGTCACACTACAATCAAAACTAATACAACTTCGCTACGCCATACCACCTCTACAACCGGACCATAAAAGTACTTGAGATCCTGCATAAACTTTGTTTTATTTCTGAGGATTTACTCGGCCAACCAAAAATATCATTCTCCTCACAGAATCGCACATCCAGGACAAAAAGGACGCCCGTTCCGGCGCTGTCAAGAAATCAAAGTATTTCAGAGCAATGACAGCGGGGCACCGATATAACCAGATTGATAGCACACTCGCAACTATGACTTTCCTTCACTTGACTTTACCATACCGACCACTTGTTACATTACACGCGACTACGAACAAATTCACGCTTTAATCTGACTAAACGTATGATCATGCCTGACGTTACACCACAAACCTTTTGGGAATAAGCATCGTCATGACAACGTGATACTTTGCGGGCACAAACTGCGCACCCAGGGAAAAAGTGACTTTGGTCGGTCCATCCAAAAACACATGTACCATTTCCTCTTCTTCGAAGATGAGAACGATGTCTACCTACTCCAGATCGACAAGATTTCTGCCAAAATATATTTGAAAACCGGGTCCGAAAGACCTTTCAGCGTTCGTCTCATTATCTCGTTGATCTGAAATTAGGAAGGAATAGAGAGACCGCTCTCGACGAACACCGCTTTATGTACGGAAGCTTCCGGAACTCCCCATATAGTTCCGTAACATGTTCGCCCCTTCTGCAACTCCCGTCCGCGGCAATGCAAAAGACGGCACAGTTGATGGGTCTCACTTCAACTGCGTGCCCTCTCCCCAAAATATAACCCCACCGCATGGTGAACCTCACATTCCGCCCCCGGCAATCAAGGAAGAGAGAACTAAAATGGAAGCAGCTTTTGTTGGACGCCTGCTTCCAGTTTGAGCTCGCTCTAGTTGTGGCGTATATCTCGAGCAACTCCCCTATGAATCGAAAAACCCATTGATAGAGGGGGCGAAGATGCTGTGAGACCCACCAATTACAGGTGATATGAGGCCTCAGGGGCAACTGGTTTTTGCAAAGCTCCGCGCTTTTTCTTAGGCTGCGCCAGCTCCATTCTGAGGTCGGCTCATCGTACGAACAGGTAACACCACCAAGTACCTCTGCTCTCGTGTCTCTGGAAGTTCCCTCATACCCAACTATGTCCACGTCAGATCGCATCGACCGCGAACCCACTATCTGCACGTAAATATCGATTACCGTTTGTAAAATCGGGCAGTGTAGCCTCGTTGAAGTAGATAGGAATTATGACAGCTTTTGACCGACTGTTGTTTGTAATCTCGCAGGGTGTTTCCGGATTAATTATGAGAGCTAAATCCTGGATGACCAGTGTCCTTCGACTAACCAACTTATCTTTCCTGCAGCACCCTGACGATAATAAACACAGTGAGGGTGAAATGTTACTGTGCTCTTTTGGGTAAGTGTACCAGACGAATGCAATCTGCGTGATTTAAGTCAATGCTTTTGAACTTTAAGATTTTTTGGAAACCAATGCCTGGCGTACAACGGCATGGAGGGCATAGAGGGACATAACTGGTATGTTTCCAGCATCCTCCTTTACCCCCGAAGAGTCGAAGTACTGGGAGAAGATTTGCAAGTTACATCTTGGAAGAACCGCAATAGTTTTGTCTGGGTTGTACATGGTAGAATTTTTATTTTAGTGACTTTTTGAAATGAGAAATATAACGTAGAGCTGCTAGACCATGGGAAGAAAAGCCTTTGTGCTGCAGACGCCGGGCCGTTTGGTAGCTAATCCACACCGTGAAAAACTGGCGAAGGTAGTAGTGCATTCTTAAGGTGAAGACCAAATTTATGTGCTGAAATTAGTGACGCCAACCTTTCTCGAATAAGAACGACTTAAAGAAAATTAGCAGTAGAAACCGCACACTTCGGCCGGTAAGTGGTTGCCTGTGAAAAATGGTTTCTTATGAGGTGCGATCCATATACGTATATATATTTGCTACCTCCAGCCAACTAGGAAGTTTTTTACTGAAACAACCATGAAGTTTGAACCTTAGGCGGTGATAACCAGGAATCTGTGTTTCAAAACTAACATATTTCCCTGCATAGCAAAATATAGGAGACCAAAGATTCACCACGAGAATTCAGTTACATCATAGTTCCGAAGTAAAAAAGATAAAAAGCTGTTTACAATTACAGAATTAACCTTCACTAAATCAGAAGCACAACCTGAGCACGCATCTTCAGTGGCTATCGTAACAGGCTATCGTATCCTATAGGACACTACCGCTTAGAGTAACCTGACACGTAGGGCAGTCACAGCATTGGTGGTTTTATGCTTGCAGCATGTCAACTTTAATCAAACTGACAGGAACAGGACCGATCGTTATATTTCCATTCTGGAAATTTTGTCAAATCTACTAGTCCCGTAAACAGTGCAAACGTCCTAATCTCTCTCAAAAATATTAGCTGTTTCAAGATTGTCCATTTTGTCAGATTCAATCAGTTAGGTTAGAAGGTTTGGAAGCATTCACACAGAACAACAACTGCCTTTTTTAAGTGGGACAGGGAAACAGAATTTGTTAGTGCTTTAAATCTTCAAGTTATTGAATTAATTTCGTTACAGTTTGAGCGCTAACAACCTCCAAAGGCTTTCTTGACAGAACTACCCCTCATGTGTCACATATGTACACTACACTCTGCAGACAGCACTGCTGAGTTTTGGCACCTGGATGCTGATAGAAAACAAAACTCATTCCACGACTCTACTTCTCCTTACTTTGACAGTAAACGCTTCCAAAATACGACGTTTACAACCTGGGTGTGCAAAAACGCACTCCTATGGTCTGATTGGTGAGCAAGATATAGACTATTGTGGGGCTATCCACCTTATCGGTATCACCCCGTCCGCTGGCTAAGTAGTCGCTCGAATAGCTAGAACAAGTGCCATTTCCAGTTGCCCAGATTAAACTTTTCTGAGCAACTGTTGGAGTTTGAACAACAATCTAGCAGTATACCGCCACCATGGTCCAGAAAAGAGATAGCAACAACTTGTCCACATGCTAGAATATAGAACCACACTAACTTGGGGTTAGCCAGAAGAAATACTTTAAATTCATTGATTAAGTCAACCGCAGAGTACCGAGCTTCCCAGACAAGTCAGTGAAGCAGGAAGCTAACTCACCTTTATACAAAACCGCCTGAACCACATTCCGTTCAAAAAATGAACGGCCGAAAATCGCACCCTGATTCAAGTTGTTTGCAGTCATTTCGGCAATATAGCTCAGAGTCGGTGGCTGTATAAGTAAAGAATATTAAAAAGCTTGGAGGCTAGAAAGTGTAATGGTGGTTTGATGACGCTTAAAAATTTCATTCTTAACATGACAGCTGACGGACCGTTCCCAGCGCAATCCTGAGAAGCCTTGAGATAAAATGCACCTGAATGCTCAAAAACAAGCCCGCCGTTCGAAATGGAAATACCTCTCAGGCGCGACTATGACAACTTGATCCACCTAAGCATACTCAACTGAGTCGGATCCACCATCGTCATCATCGACAACATAAATCAGTTTTCAACAATAATGCTTTGCTGCGGTGTAGATTTGACTTATTTCAATGCATAATTGTAAAGAGAAAATGTGCATGGCGAAGGTGCAGCGGAGCCTATGATAGTCACTCGATTTGATCCACACATTCAAACACTAATTCGCGCTAGCTAGATGGAAAACAACAACGAGAGCGCCCTTCATTTCGATTACCAATCATATCTTGCAGTCTCCAACCGTGCATATTAAACAGCATGCGGATTTCATCTTGAAGGTGAGTCGCGGAGGACGTACACAGACATATCTTTTTCATGCACTTCTGTCGGGCCAAAGTTTTGCCAACCCTCCAGTTACCCTCTTCTACCATTTTGAAAGAGAATAGTTTAGCACATGCAAGAAATGGTACAACCATCACTGCTTTTAGAATCGGATACATTATTCGTTTGCAGTCCGGTACCTCGTTGCGGATTCGCTAATCCCGACCTAAACGAGCTACAGTTCTCGGTAAAAATTGTGAACGAACTGAAGGCTTCTCAGTTTCTTTGCTCGAAAAGACTGCGTCTCACAGCCGTATAACAAAACGGCGGGCAGTCTAGCCCGATACGCAGATTCCTTGAGATTCGGAAAACTATGGACTGATGCCATCCGCGTGTCAAATCAACAGACACAACCCGAGGCCAAGCAGATAGGCGTCACATTGCAGTCGGAGCTAGTGCAAATTTCAAGGTATCTACAACACTCCTGAAATTTTATTGACCCCTCTAGATTGTAAGTGGTGTATTCGGCAAATGCATGTCTTGCAGCATGGCTTTATCCAAACGGCTAGACGATTCTTCTCAGTTTGTCCGAAATACCTGTGCCTCTCTTTGACAGCGAGAGAGAAGTCGTCGGGAGATTCCAGATCGGCAATATTTTTTTCAGCAGCTATTTAAAGACCATGAACTTGTAGACTTTCCAGAGCCACCCGGCAGCTAAATTAAATATGAAGGGGGAGAGTGGGTACCCCTTACTACACCACTCTGTGTAGGGAGCTTCTGGAGAGCTTTCCGTACACTTCTTCACGCCAAAACGTATGGGAATGTAGGGAACCTATTGAGTACACGGACTTCTGAGATGTTTCTTGGATTGCATGAGTGTCAACGTGAACGGATATTGATAATGATGATAATGTTTATTCCCAACTTGTGGGTGGCATGCCTAATGAAGCTTTTGTGTGAAAAGCGAAACGTTGTCCGATTAAAAAATACCGGGTTTTTTTACCAAGTCCTTCTGAAACGATGCGTCTTCAATGGGTTTTAAAGTTTTTCCAATTGATTGAATCCCCTGCCTCGTTTCAGTCCTCAAACTGGAGTGCCAGCAGTATGTTTTTCAAACCTCTAAGATTTGTGCAAAATGGAATGAGATATTCTATGATCATCCCCTAGTATGGTTCCGTCGAGGCACGCAAATCTTTGCACTAAATTGAGGTCCACTTTCTTTGTTGCATGGAATCGTATCACCATGCCTACACTATGTGCTTGTGGGTCTGCCTGGCATCCACCAGAGGTAAGTTTAGTCCAACTTCTAATCGAAATCCGTGCGGCTCGATTGTCGCACCACGTCGTGGCCATGCAATCACCAATCCGGCTTTCGGTCTATCTATCTATGCGAGCGTTTGCATAACCCCTGGTAACAAGTAACAGGGTGGGCCAATGATGTTGGCTTCAGGATTGCGGACACTTCCACGTTGGCCCTCCAACCCCTCAAACACTTCGAATGAAGGGCCTTTTGGCAAACACCTACTAGCTTTCCCTTTATTAAAATGGCATGTATGGAGCACGCATTACTTGTACCGTCGACGGGATATATAGACTCAGAAGATTCCACGAGTTTGAACCGGTTTGTCTTAAACTTTCTGTCTCTTTTGGTACAATCCAGTCTTCCTGCCTAAAGGCCTGCCGACAACCACGAACAAGGAAGCGTTCTTGTCTTTACTCGGGGACGTCGCAGACGGAGTGAGAGTTAAGTGGGGGTCAGTACTCACAAACAGGCTTACGCTTATCCAATCTTCACTCAGAACAAGGAGCAGGAAGTTAGTGTCCCCATGATTAGAAACATTTTGGCCATTGACGTGTCCTAAACCACTCCAAAGTGTATTCGAACATCCGGCCGGCAGCACCTGCGTTGCCACTTTTAGCGAACGCAAGCTCACCAGAATTTCGCCGCTTGTCTTTCCATTATTATTGCACCACTGTTTCTTGGCACACCCAGATTGGACGTAAAGGAAACTGACTTTAGAAAGTCATGCAGATGGCCATCGAAATATCCACAGTACATCGAAAATTCTCACAACCGAAGACGGCCTTCCATCCTGAAACCACTTCCAGTTGGACACCTCCGCCTCCGTGGCTATCCTGTGCATATGTGTAGGCTACTCTCAAACCCATCGTTTGTTTGATTCCTGACAACCTTCCATGAAAGTCACCTACGTAGCAGCTTCCGTAAACTCCTTACCCTGTGACCCTTTACCCGTCAGAGTTAAGATGTGTTTTGACAGGCAGCGGTCCCCCTGTAGAGCGAACTTCAAGCTTTAGCAGCTGTGATTCTGCAACAAGAGGTTTCCGGATGCCCTCGCACCACAACATTTTTATATATACCTTACCCTACCACCTAGCAACTTCTCAACAGAAACTTGTCATGTTTCTGGTGGGACGGTGCGCTTGCCTTGGATGTATCGTTCGATTACGTATTGATGTCCGTGTTTAAATATGTGCGCGACAGTAGTGTGTTTGCTTCGTCTCCTGAGCCTTTCGATTTTACGGGATGCATGCAATTCACCAAGACCAAAATGGCCCAACCATATTCGGTTGCGTGAGCCCTTGAAACACGAAGGACAGGGTAATAAATCCCCGTTTCTTTCTACCCTTTCAGCGGCGGTTTCTTCCTCTCCCGTTCCTACCTTATTGGATTGGACTCCTTTCACTTCGACTCAGATCCCGCTTTTGTGAAAAACACGGAATTTGCGTTTCCTTTTAGTTTTCTTTCGTTTTCAGCAAAACCCCACATTATTTCTCGGGTGGGGATTAGGATTTCAGTATCGGAATCGATCGAATGATCAGAATACGCTTATAACCGAACCTACCTCACTTGGAATGTTGCAGGCCCTGAGTATGTTCCATATGGACCTCAATGCGCCTTCTTCCAGAGGCCGGTGGCTAAATTCCACTATTTCTCTCCTTACCAGGTGAGGTCAGGTCTTGGCAATATCCTAGCGGAAGTATAACACTCTACCAAGGAAGAATATTCCATTGCTGGTTGAAATCGCCCTCAATCACCACTCTATTCAACTGCAAGCACCAAATCGGTGGCTGGATTCAATAGCCCATACAGTAGAACAGGTGACGACACCCACTATCCGCACAATACTCTCAGCTGCAAAACCTTCGCAAGTGGAGTAAAATTCTGTACGCCGAGATGTTGCATTTTGTTGCATTTTGTGCTCGAGCTAGAAACCCTTCTAATCTACGTTCATATTTTTGCAGCTCACCAAAGTGTGTTGTTCACTAGTATCCTTGATGCAAAGTCTTGTGGGATGGTGGCCAAGCCTCGCCGAGACCCCGGGTGGCCTAAATGGGACTTAAAATTTAGGACTGGTACTCTCAACTCGATTTCCCGATTGCTTTAGTCCATCAGAAACACGTCATAACACTTGAAAATTCAGTTCCATTGTGCGAATACTGAGCTGCATAGGCGACAGGTTGGCTTCCCACTTTTCAAACCGACTGTAGCTTTGATCCTTCTTCTACGCGTGCGCATGCACATTTCATACGTAAATGACAAGGAACACCTTTTTCTCCAGCACCGTGAAGGCCACTGGCGCTTGAGACTTCCGGGAAAACCCTGGAAACCATTTTCGCTACGAAACCCACGACATTTTGGCGACGGTTTTGCTAGAACTAGTACCATCCTGATATTGAATATGACTAGAACTATACCTCTCTATTCACTGGCTCAAATTAGGGTTCAGCAAGCGCGCTGAAATCGAATGGTCACATTGTGTCGTCCTACAGCTGTTTTGTAAATCGTGCTGAGTGTGCAATCATTTCGTCCTAATTCATCTTGCTGACTGCGTATGAATTTATTTATTCAGTTGGAAGTCCAATGGGCTCGGAAGCTCCTAATCCGTGGGAGGGAATTCGCTGTGATTCTCCTGTGGAAGCATTTAGTTAGTTTTGTACAATTGTTGCATATTCTATTTTGTAGAAGATTCACCGGAGTTCTTCAATAATATCAAGCTGCATGGTAATTCGATTCTATTTTCTATTGTCTGTGTAGACTTCCCATTTCTTAAAAGCCATTTCTCTTTCGTTGACTATTTGGTCAGGTGCAATGTGTGTAAAGTAATTTTGCTACCTGAAACGGTCTATTCTCACTACGGTAAGTGCATAAGTTTAACAGATTGGTTTTCCTGCAGAAACTCGGCATGCCACCTCTGGCAATGTGGAATGCACTCCTGGTTTTTTACCATACGAAGCCGTTTCCCAGTATAACGACGCTGTTGATGCTTTATCCAAGAGCGAACGCACAAGTGGAATAAAACGCGTAAGAGCTTCTGGCAAGCGTCCCAAGCGCAGTGTTCGCGCGACCGGTCATGAACTGTTGCAGTTTGAGGCGGTTTCTGAGACTGATTCGCTCTCTAGTCTCACAGATGACACATCAAAGCGAGTATCCAACAATGCAAGTGAAGAAGAGACAGACAGGATGCGAGAACCCGTACTTTTGAAGCTGGCAAAAACAGATGGTAGCGCAGTCCAGCCAGATGTAGGAGGGTTACTCTTACCGAAAACAGCGGATTCGTCGTGTCCGAGCACCTGTGAGAGATCTGTGTGGTCTGTCGTTTATGGCACAGACCCTGGGCTATCAGATATCACTAAAAAGACAAATATGAAGTTCGGTGCTCCATCAGATAGCAGTGATGCCGATCAGACTCTACCTGACTCTGGTTTATGTAATCATTCGAGTGACTCAGGTATTGGGTCACTCAGCCTCTCCACACTGAGGCCTTCATCCTACCCACCGACTCCTTCTATGACTCCTCCCTTGTCTAGCCCTGTCACTTCACACATCTCGGATGAGCTCTTATTCGTCGGAATTGGACATAATTTAGATGTCAGAAGAGACCATCGACCTGCATCTCGTTCGTCGACGCATTCCAGCTCAAGCGGCGGCTTCACTGGCTCTCAGGATCGCGACTCGCGTGTTCCTTCTAGATCAACCCTACAAAGCATAGTGGGGAATCAAACCCCGTGCACCACGTCACGAGGAGGTCGCTTAAATCGCCACGTTCCAAAAATTGGCCGTCGTTTCCAAAGGTCTCAATCAATGCTAGCTGACCATTGCATTCCATCTTGCTCGACACTTTCGTCTTGCATTACTGAGGATAACGATGTGGAAGTAGACCCATATACGGATTATTTGCATAGAATACAAGCGGATACCTGCTTTATTACCTCAGGTCCCGTGTCAGAAGTGCGTAAGCCAGCACAACAGGATCTAGTCAACAGGAATGGCTACCATGCGTGGCTTAAGACCTTACGTGGGTCGCAGACTTTTCCGGCATCTAATGGTGCGATATCCAGACCATTGCTTCATCCACAGTTCATTCCTCGGCACTCTAGAAATATGGATGGTTTGCGCGCTGCTCAAGATTCCCAGACAAACTCTTGGCTAGGATCGCATAGCGTTCCTGAAACTTTAATCAACCGGAACTTGCTGTCTATGCACCAGGGTGTTCCTTCGGTGAAGTGTCTCAGAACGTCGTCTTGGCGGTCCAGGCTCTCAGGCGTTCGGACGCTGAACACGATGTCTGCAGTGAGATGCGGTGGAATCGCAACAAATATAGGTGAGTGGGCGACTTTTTTCTCTAGGCTTCATTTTTAAATAGCCTTGTTTTAAAGCAGTTCTGATTTACTTTTTGAAGCACCTGACTGGTTGCTTACTTCACCTCCCTCACGTTTTTGAGCACGTCGACCGGCATTTCCCAGTATTTAATGAGTCGAAACATCCTGTCATTGCAACGGCATTACTGGTGAACTGTCTCAAAGTTTTGTCTCTGGACCTGGGCATCTGCAGTATTTCACCCACTCGATGTTGATTTTGCTGCCATGGGTGATGTTTATGATCATCGTAGCCCTTGGGTGTTGTATACTTTTGCGCCACATGCCATCCGTTTTCCCAAGACGCCTTAGCTAGAATCCGCCCTTGTCTTGTTTGCCTCACTTTTGTACATCATATCCGGTTCGCTTAACAAGTTAACAGCAATATTTGGATTTCAGTTTCGTTCGGCTTGTCCGTTGAAGTTCATGTACAGAGGTCGAAGAGTGTATTTCGGGGTGCAGTGTTCCCTTCACCTCATAATGGGGCACACCAAAGCGGTAATTTATTATTGAATACGATAAGCACTAGTGGATTGCCTATATTCACTAGGGTTTGACGCCGGCGACCAGTCGTTAATGCTGCTGACCATTCTTGTCACGGCCTGTCCGTTGCCATCATGAGGACTTATCACTTTTGAGTTTGCAATGTCGCAGTCAAGAATTGCACTGCTGGTCAGGTTATCCTTTGTCAATCTAATTTTGTAGCCTAGCCTTCGTAATTTTTAGAGTGCATCTAGCTAGTGTACCTCGAACTGCTTCTTCTGAGAACGACGTGACACGCCAGTGTTGCTGGCCCGGTGTTCCTATCAGACAGAAGCTGTCTGTGTAACACCAATGATCAGTCACTGAAGACTCTTTTTCGTCTTCTACACGAATCGGTATCGTCTTCTACCTATAAAACACCAAGCAGCTGAGCATCGGTGTTAAACACTGGTAGTGAGGATGAAACATTGGGGATTGCGGTGCAATTATGCAAGCTACACCCCTGAGTGGAGCTTATGTCACAGTAATGCCATAGATTTTGCAAATCGGTTTTCCGAATTCAGAAAAAGCACAATTGGATTAGTATGAGAATGGCCGCAGCTATGGTAGTGCCTTCTTGGCGACTTTGTCCCCGTAATTAGGGAAATTCAACTGGATCTGCAGGCACACAGTTTGTCATTGGAATATAGCTATACCTGGATGGTGATGGTGGCCCATAATTCACAGGATTGGGTAAGGCCACTCATGGGCTACTTACGAAGTTTTTGAGCTACCTCACTATCATCGTTCTGGGGTCTTGCTTATAGTTTAACAAGTGGCACGCGGTGAACTAGCAGACAGCGGTTGTAGTCCTTACTGGAATATTGCTTCAACTATGAAAATTTTCCTATAAATCTGCGTATTTCCACGGAAGCCAATATTAGGATAGCGAACCGTGTGAGAATGCTTAGTTTTGGAACTGATTACTGTGATCTCTTTGTTTACTCATGGCTTTCGGGAGTGTGTTCAATGGATGTCGCCCCTGTTTTTAGTTTAACATGCTTCCCGTAGTCACATAGGTGAGTATTTTGACACTTACGGACTGTCCTCGAATAGGACGATTGACTGAACCAGATTGTGTTCTGGTGGAAGTTCTGACTTACCAACGCAATTCGATTATCACGCATCAGGACCGATTTTTTCATGGTGGACTTTCACCATGGTTGCTAGACCGACTTTGTTGGTGTCATTTACTGAAATCACAGTAACCTTTTCGTTATTTTCAGGTACTTCTCTTGATCCAGCTGCCCAGTGTAACTGTGTGGAAGTGGGTGAACTGTCTTACCGTAACCCAGTAATATGCCCCGTAAGTTTCATCTTACACATTTTGGTGGCATTCGTAAATTCCTGCATATTTTCAAATTATTCTCAGCAGGAGCCATGCGAACAGGGTAAACTATCTACTAACAATCCTTGGGTTGCGATCCTCGGATGGTTATGGAATAACTTCAACACTCGCCAAGTGCTATATGTTCGGAATTTCTGTTGTACTCTCTTATCAACTGTCTACCACAGCATTAGAACGTTCTATAATATACTCATATTTAGATATAGG
>NW_008751934.1:451848-501057 GCF_000715545.1 Opisthorchis viverrini
ATATAGCCTGTGGTTATATTACGAGTTCTTGGGTAAATAATCTTCGATTTGAACTCTTTTCCGGTCTCGTGAGCGTCTCCGTCTAGAATAGGGCAACTTAAGGTTATTCCACTCCTCGGGCTTTCTCCGAGTGGCATAGTTACTGGGTACCGAAAGGGTTCCACAATTAAATAGTGTGCTTCGCCCTGGAACACAACATCCTGGATATTGAAGTGCTTTCGGAAATGACCAGTAATAAATAGCGTGGGTTAACTTGGATTCCAAAAGACTACTTTGTTGCCGACGATCGTGAATCCATTGTCAGTTTATCGGCTGTGCATTGCACCTGTAAAAATCACTTTTCTGACTGGATTTCAGTTTTTTGTGGATATTTTTGCTGCTCTGACATATATGCAACAAGCAGTGAGTCGAGCGAAAAGGAAAACTGTCGTGAATGTTACTTGTTCACCGAGACGGTGGGATAATCTAGTGGATTTGCGTTCATTTCTTGGAAACAGATCCCACATAATTCCGTTGAGAGGAGAACGTCCCTGGACAAAATTTGTCTTTTCATCTGCCTGTAGCCGAATGTGTTCACGGCAGCGTCAGACTGAGTGGACAATCTGATTCGCTGTTCATTGTTGCTGTTTTGCTGTTACTGATGATGGCCGACCCTTGGTAATAAACAATAACTGTTGTTCAGCTGCGACACTATTTCGCTGCATATCTCGAAGAAAGCACTGGTTTGAGATATTGCCCAAGTCGAGAAAGGAACAGTCTGAAATCCAATGTCCGTTTCGGACTACCGACCTCTCGGTCAGTAATTTCGCGACTTAATCGCTGAGCTATATCGAGCTGCAGACCCGTAGTTGACCAGGATATGCATTTTGGGCCGGCTCCCTCCACTCAGTCTATTTTCGAGGTTAATTTAGCATAGCTTCACCCACAAATATGGTAGCATTGTCGTCTGTGGGAAACACTTAACTGCCGTCGGTCAGCCAGTCGGTTGCTCAGCTGTAAATCCTGTAACAAACTACGGTGGTTTCAGCCGCTACAGTTTCGTTCACTGACAATGAGCGGAATAAACGAGCGGATGTCCCAATCGCTTCAGTGACGTTAAATCATTCTTTGTCTGGTCAAGCATGGTTAGAGAGAATAGGCAAAATACAGCAAGCCGTTAACTGTTCGACAGGCCCATGCCTGTCAATCTCGTGCCCTGTTAATTTTGATTGCTCTCTACCCGTCTGCTGGACGCCAGTTCACTTGAGAGTTTAAATGAAGGAATATCCTCGTCCGTGTAGCTCTTTCGGTGATTGCATCACCTGAAGCTGAACCAGCGCGATAGTCCAACTAAGGGTCTCCTCTAGGAGTGTTTAACTATCCTTCATTCTCTAGGGTCTTTTGTTTCAGCGTGACTTAGGACTCAGCTTTGTCTTGTGATTTCTATAGGAAATGGTCTCTGTGGGCCCTTGGTTGAGGCCCCCAGTCAATATTCTTTTTCCAATTATATTAGAGTTTGTGTTCCCTGTACCAGGTGTTTGCTATTGGAGCAACAGAAACTTATTTAGCGACCCGACCAAACGGGTTGTATGTATTCCATTAACATGGTTCCCATGGTTTTATGTGCGTATGTTCTTGAAACTTGGCTTCTTCTTCTGCTGCTCTTCAATTCAGGTGCATCACTCGGTTGACGAAAAACATCAGATAGTGCGACAGAAGGACCTACGGACCTTGATGCGTGAAGCCAGAGAGCGGGTGCAACAAGCTCGGTTAGTTTTTACATTCGTGATGCGGTATGTTCTCTTGGTGGTGTGGCTCAGATCTCCTCTTTTGCACAGCTGACACATTGTCAGAATTTCCCCCACAGACGCATACATGCGATATTTACATCGTTCCTATGTACTTTTAAACCGACCTTCGTAAGCATAGCGCTGCCGCATCAGCGCATCCGTTTGAGGGGTGAAAAAACATGAGAAGACAGTAGGCCAAAGAGGTCTGTAGAAAATTTCTTGCAGTTTTTCGACACTCAAATAGAAAGGCGTTTGAGCATCGTTGCAGTGTGCCTGGGCAGTTTACTGGATGTGCGATTTCCGATTTCCATAGCTGGTCACTTTGTAATTCCACCATCTCACATGAAGATGAGCCCTAACAGACTACAGACTGCAGTCCATGGTTGTACTGCACGTCTTCAGGTGTTAGACAGTCGTTGTCTCAGAACCATGGCTCATGTGGGGTGGGTCAGAGAGTCCGTAACCAGGCAATAAAAAAGCGAGTTTTCGGTTGTGCACCGAGTACTTCCATCGAAGAATGTGTCCAGCACCAGAAGCTGCGTTGGTTGGAACATGTGTTGGGTATACCTGACCGTCGTTTACCGAAGAGGGTGCTGGTTTCCATGCCCAATTCAGAGTGGCGAAAGCAGAGAGGTGACCAATCCTTGATCGAGCAGATGGGTATGAAAGAAATCACGAAACGTTTGGGTGCTCTCGATGCTATTCGCCTTCCAGAATGGTGACCGCGTTATCTCCACTGCGGCCGGTTGAAGACGCCGCAAGATGTGGCTGCCGACTGATGTCAGTGGCGACATTGTTGTCAGTTTCTACATAGATTGCGTGAAAGAGTGTCTGGAGGTGTAAGAAACTCGGAATGCTTGTGATAAGCTAGCACCAAGTCCCTTCCCCGTCCACCTTGATTCTTTTCCTCACGATAAGGCTTTCAACTAAATCATGGTTGTACGGCAGCGAAGCATCGGTGTTGAACACTGATGTCATGCTGTCGATGATGATGATGATGATGACCGACCGATACTCCAATCCGTGCCTACTGCTAGAGGCGGCTGTATTAGGAAGTTGGTGCTTGGTTATGCGACAGGTGCTTCAATCGCTTGCAGTATCCAACCCCGTCAAGTGCCATGGTTCGGCTACCAAGGTGTTTGCTCTCCACTGTTACTCAAGAATGGGGCATACAGCGAAATGGACGTATGACTTGGCGGCCAAGTATGGAGAGAACGAAAGCCTCTGCTTTTGGTGTTTCCATCCTTTCATGATTTAATTTCTGTGATCATTCCCGCGTTACATGCGGCTGCAAACGGATGTCAGTGCCGCCCCTGTTGTCGGTTTTGGTCTGGCTTTTCGTAGTGGGGTTTTTCTTTTTCGACCGCTTGGAATTCTCGCTCCTCTTTTCTCCCCACCCCAAGTTTTGTGATTGTGCATCAATATAACTGGTGTTGATGTATGTAGTGACGATGCTGACGATGATAGTGATGTTGCTGACAACAATGGTTATACATGAGAAGACGAGTTGCACGCTAAGCCACTATTGCGAGAGGGACAGAAAGCCACCTGACATGGTGTTTTTGGTAAAACAATGTCGTATTCTGATGATGAGGAAGTACTTTGAGGTGACACTCATTGGAGGATATTTGAGGAGGCCCAAATTTGTGTTGGGTTGCACCAAGTAAGAATCAAATGATCTAATCTCAGACGACGTAATTCACGGAAGAAAACCAGCCTTTTCCATAAATTCGCCTCTTGAAGACTTTGTAGCCTGGAGACCGGATTAAGTTACCAGGAACTGTCCGACAAAGAGGGCTAGAGAGGAATGGTGAATGGAAATGTTTTCATGAGCTTCACAACTGCGGATGACTTAATGCTACATCCTGGTGCGAGCGGCGCTCTCTTGCTTGCTGCATACAAACGCATACAGGCTTTCGGCCATGTATGAAAGCCAATGTGCTCGTGACAGCTCATTGGTTTAGGTGCCAGCTTACGGACTGATCAGTGGTTCGAACCCAACCTCAGCATCACGATTATCCTGTCTAGGCTTAGGTAACCTGGTAGTATCCCTGCTCATGTGCCTCCTTTCGTTGACATAGCAGCTAGGCACCGAAATAGTGCTGTAACTGAACGACGAAATCCATGGCCAACAAACTCAGTTGCTCAGGTAATTGCCGTCTCCCTGGATAGGGACTTCGGAACATATTAATGCCCAGACGTAGGTAAACATGGCCCTCCCGTGTGCCCGGTTACGGTCATGCATCCGAGCTATCGCCTTTAATGTATATCTTTCCCTCCAGCTCTCCCCAATGAAAGTCATTTGACCCCTGTATCAATGTGTAAATGGCACCAGCTACCGTCCTAAATACATAGTCACCCACTTCTACCTTTTCTGACCGTGGGCCAGCAAAGCTCTTTCAATCAAAACCACTACACGACATGTACATGGTACACAGTTGCTGATAATGGTGATGATACGGTTGGGCGGGTAACCGAAAATAGGCTACTGCTAACAGTTCATGTATTCATCCTTTTCCGTTCCATACCCTGGCAACTAGTTCGTGGGCTAAATTTTTAGTGATGGATCCATTCGTCGCTTATTACCATTCACTGTACCCAAATCAGCCAAAAAGACTGAAGCAATTTTGAAATCATTCGTTATGCTCTGGCGTTCAGTTCACCTGACAGTCTTCAACACTTGCAGCGTGAAACAAGTTGGCCAACAGAGTTTTCTTGGTCATACACTGGACTCGCTTCTATTGAAACGTGTTGTCTCTGAAACGAGATTCAACATCCAAGGTCCAATACAGTTGTTGGACGGACTTCCCATTGGTATCTTCCAGTTTCTGCTTTCGATGATGCAGAAGCCACTGAGGTTCGTATTATTTTAATCCATTGGGTGAATGTGTCTGCTTGGATACCCCTTGACACTCGTGTTTCCGCAGTTTGTTTGGCAGTGCGAAAAACGCGCTGATAATTACTATCTCTCAAGTATGGCTGCTTACACCCCGACGGATTGTAACACACGCGCGACATTTTTGCGACGCTTTGAGCCGTTTATCGCAACGAAACAGAACCTCGGCTGAAATTGTATCTACTGGTGGTATGAAGACGCCAGTAGGTAGGCTTAGTGCTGCTGAAGCTCAACTTTGTGGCCGTCTTGGACCGGAATCGAGGAACACAGTCAATTGCTTGCTGGGGTTATTTGCTGAGTCTTTGTGGCACTAACCCAAATCACATGGCTATATGTTCTTCACGTGTGCCCCGCCCTCAAGTGAAGATAGACCACATCGCCATTAGCTACAGGTCACTTTTACCGATTACTGATTGATGCTCTTTTTAAAGCACCTACGTCAGTTCTGACCACGTGCTTGTTCATTGGTGCTTTTCGGAGCACGTCTCTCGAACCCTAATGGGAAGCGAACCTACCAAAACCACCTACTAAATTCCATTTCCTACAATTATCGGATGATGACTCCTACTGAAAAGTATTTTCCACTACCCTGCAAGATACGTGCAGCTCTCATAAAACGAAATCTCAAATGTATCTAAGCACTAGATCTCGATTGACACTGAAGCCGCTCAAAGCTCGGACTTTTGAAGACGGGACTTGAGAAAACCAAGCGATACAGTTTCGTTCACTGATGATTCGGGGAGGTGGTGTAGGTAGCTGCGCATTGGAGGTGGGAGCTGATAAATCAGTGCGTAAATACAGCACTATAGGTGGACTGTTGAGTGGGGGGATTCTGAAGGGAGCTATGCAAAAGGCAATAGCTTGGATGCATGAGCACCATTGAGGGTGCGACTGGGCCATGCCTGACACTGTCTCTAACCATTGATATGGCCCGTCTCGGGGTCCCCGTCCAGGAAGACGGCAATGATCAGCGCAACTGAGTTTGCTGGTAATGGCTTTTATACTTCGCTGCCAAGTCATTGTTTGACCGCTTCTGACTCGTTTCCACCCTTGACGTGGTTGTGCGAAAAGAGCCCTTCGAGGAAGTCGGTTGACTGGCATACGGAGCACGTGGCCTAGCCAGCGCAACCTATGCAGTGTGATCGGTTCATCTATCGAGGGTGAGTTATTTCTCCCGAATACTTCAGCACTGATGATCCACCACCAGACTCGGGCAATGCTCCGAAGACATCGATGGCCAAACACTGAAAGTTCTTTTTGACTTCCTCGGTGCGCAGCGGCCAAGTTTCTGATCCCTATGGTAATATGGAGAGCTCCGCAGCATTGTAAACCCGACCCTTGACGGTTAATCCGATGTCACGCCTACGTCACAGGTGATACGGGTTCACAAAAGCCTCTGACCCTCCCAGTCTGGATGGAAATATCATCTTCCGGGACGGATATTGATGCCAAGGTAGACAAACTTGTCTAATACCTCAATCGGCTCATCCGCGAGCATGAGTTTAGGTTCCGAGCTCACCCAGTCTTGCAATAGCACTTTATACTCTGTAGGAATGGTGATGTTGCTACATGTAGCAGGGAAACTGGCCCGTGTAGTAGCGTTGCGCGATATCGTTTTCATCTGAGGGTCTCGTGGTCATATGGAGCGTGGGATGCTACCACGAGGATGACGTGAGCCCTCAGCTGAAGCTCCTGGCTCAAAAATGTGATCACCGGTTAGTAAGGGACTAAAAAATCTCGTGGGAATATTTTCCCCTGGACATTGTACCACAACATACGGAAGATAAGGAGAAATCTGGCATCTCGTTATGTCTATGTCTACATAGTTCATCATCATTGATAGCAACACCAGATGGGAATACTGGTGCTTCACTCCCGTACAATTTATTCGAATTAAGGCTTTATAATGGAAAGAGAATGTAAGCGTAACACGGAGGGGGGACCTAGAGTTAGTCTATCACAAAGCTCAGGTGCCTACACGTCTAACACTCAGTCAATCTGGATGCAAATTGACGGCGTGAGTACCACTGACAGTGGTTAATCGCCATATCACTCGATTTCTGCATCCAAGGGTGGGGAAGGTCACTTGGACCTCTTTCTTGGAGATGAACTGCACGAACGGCACACGGACTTAGTAATATCCTTCAGCCCCTCCTACCATGTCATATCCTATCCATCTCTTCGTATCCGCCACTTCAAAGTCGGTACGTAAAACGACACTGTCCTCAGTAGACGGTAATTGCGTATGCGTAACACATGGTCCAGTCGCCTTAGCTTGCAGCACCGGATGCATTATTTGACTGAAACACCATCAAAATCCCATCCCGAATTTGCTGCTATCAGCTGTTTCTAGCTCTAGTTCTGGGACATCAGTAGTCAAAGACTCGAGAAAGTTTCATATCCTTGAACTGAAACGGCCAAGCCTTACAGTCATATAACAATGCAGCCCGCACCGTAGTCTGATACACGTCCATTGAGGACCATTTGTATGCCTCCTTGATGTTGCATGTCGCACTAATTGGCAAAAACAATTCTGGCCTTCGAAATTTGCGCGTTCGTCTCGCCTATCACGTTACCATCATGGCTAACGCAGATTTTGAGACACGTATAATGCTCCGCATCTTCCAGTATCACTCGGTGAATTTTTAGAGGAATGTTCGAAGAATCCGCACCTTAAGTGGGAAGCAAAAGAGTGGACTCTGTTATCGGACACCAGTGCTTGGAGGGATTCTTTTGGAGAGCTTCCCATACATTCTCAAACACATACAAGTATGTGGATACAAGGAGTGCATAATGTTCATGAACTTTTGGGGCGGGATTGAAAATACTCTTGAAATCAAGTACCACCAAGTTTGATAGAGTGTCTATTTGGTTGCTGAATATGGTCGCCTGCAGGCCTCCTCTTCTGTGTTTGGGTGGGCGGATGACCGCAAAATATTCTAGTGCTTCTGTGATGCCCTCCCCCCTGATGGTTTCAGACATTCCGCAACCAATTCAGATATGAATTTTTGGCATCGTCTCGTGTCTTGAGCGCTTATCGACGAGTTATGATTTGTTTCTGAAACATAAGCTTTTCAGTCGTGCCTCCCCAACACTTTGGGGACGACAAAACAATCTATAAAAACAGTTTTGGTGATTGATAGGTATTCATTGTTTGGATCGAAAAAGATGACGAAGAGCTTACTTGAGGCTGGAGCCCTGATTCGCTTGTTGGGCTTCAATTCTGAAGCCATTTGGGTTCGGATATCTAGAGGTGGCTTTCGTGTGTTATCTAGACGCCGGGATAGTTCCTCATGGATTCGGTTCTCCTCAACGGGCTAATTTGTGGGCTTTTCATCCTGTCTTTCAAGTTTGTATGACGAATCCTGAATGGTGTATCCCAATGCATAACTGCCCCTGACAATCCGTAGTTTAAGAGTTGTTTAGTCAAGAAGATGAATGTGGCTGTCCCAAGTCAGAGGGCCATTTTGATTTCCACTGTTTCTTTGGCGTAGCCGTTCGCATCATTTGTTCGTCGACGAATCATGGATCTACGGTTCTTTATCCATTCTTGATCTTAAATGCAGTCGGGTATTGTATGATGTTCTTATGGGCAACTTCATCTGTCAGGCATCGTTTTCACCTCGTAGCCGTTTACTTCTAGCCTACTTGAGTTAATGTATCCGGCCTAAATTTTCCAAAAGTCAGGTGTTTCCTTTTTTCCCAGAGCTACAGGGAATGGTAGTTCGGATAAATTTTGACCTTAGGTTGGTTTTGTTGGTTTTTTGCTGAAATTTCTTCTCAATTACTGAAAATATCCGATTGTGATGAACGCTATTCTCTGCTAAGTTACCTTATCAACATCCGACCTTTACTGTTTGAGACTGGGTGGACTCTTACAAGGCATTTAAGCCAGAGTTGGAATCATTTTGTATCGGGATATAGGGTAACACTCAATATGACGCTGTCTCTCTGTTATCCAATTTGACATCGCGTTGCCAGCTGTTCACCGAATCACGACTGCGCGTCCTTTTTTCCTTCTAGGACGGACGGCGATTGCAACGCACCTTATCTTGTGTTTCATCTTTGTTATCCCCAAAATTACGTCGCGGCCTCTAACCTCTGGGTCATACTAACAGAATGAGGAGCCATAGATAGTTCAGCGGTTAAGGCGCCAGCTTACGGACCGGAAGGTCCGTGGTTGGAAGTCAACCTAAGCGTTTCGACTGCTCCTGTCTAGGCTTGGGCAACCTGACACTCGTGCCTCTTTTCGTTGGTATGACAGCTAAGCACTAGTGAGGTGCATGAACTGGACGATTTTTTAACGATTTCCGATGCTAAAAAGTCATGTTTGAGTCTAGGGAACTCAATCCACTCTCGAATGCACCTGTAAGCTCAAGTGGGTGCTTTGAGTGCAGGTTGCCAACCGACTTTTGTGGGCGCTCTCTGTATAAAGTGATGCAAGTGATGCATCGAAGGTGAAAACAAAACCAGAAAAGGCTGAGGCGCCGGAATTTTTTATTTTGCTGGGTGAGAATTCTTAAACATTTGTTTCCGGGTAAAGACCCCTCCGCAATAGCTATCACTTTTGGACGGCCTACTGAAGCTTCATAGAACTTAAGGGCCTTAGAGAACCCGTCTCTCAGGTTACACAGGAACCATCTGCTGGAGCCCTGAGCCGAATTACCGAGTTTCGCAACTAAGACAATGAGCGAGATAGTTGAAAAGGATATTAGGTGCCCGACTAAAGGTATACAGGTTTGTACGATAAGCGTGCAGGATGGGACCACCAGAACGGTCGGTGCCGGTTGGAATGTTGGGCGATACATGCTAGTCAAAATTATGATTTGTCAAAGACGAAGATTGTGAAATGCAGGGAGAATGGAAGTGCAACATTTTACCGGCTGATGACCAAGCATTTGTGCCAGCCATGGAACTTAGCCCTGAGGACGAGAAGAATAACTAATCTTGTTTCCGGTAACGTGGCTCCACAAAGGGCTCAACGTATTCCGAAGGAAAAATTTTCGTACATCAGGATAAACCGTACCGATTATTTGTACTTGGGTATATCTCCCATTTTGGACCTCAAATGGGAAATACAGCGAAGCATTCAACTATTGGAAGGCCTTGTCTAATTTGATTGCCTCTAGATATGAGGTACGAACTTTATTGACTTTGATGATCCGAGTTAGTTTTTTAGCAAGTAACCCATTAGATATATGACGTGTAAACGAAAAGATAATTGTTTGTGAAGTATTTCGCGAGAACAGCTGGCCGTTCTTTCCGTCGCTTTTGACGATTGGGAAGACTAGTATTCTTTGTCTCATCCACAGAATTAGCAGAGATTACCCGAACAACTAAGGCATTTGGCTTAGTTCAACCTATTTGTACTTGGCCAAGAGTATTCAACAAACGGAGGCGTTCCCCACACCAAAGTTCTCGCTACCCGAGCGTCTAAGAAGAGTGATTTTCAGTTCCCGACTGGTCAATATTTTACCATGACCTCTAATAATGTCATGCTTGGAGCGAGATATTTTTTTCTTTTGTCACTTGCTCATTCAATCCACACTTAACGTTTTACTCTTCATCAGTATCTCTTAGCTGACTGACGAATAGCGGACTTGTACCTCGTAGGTTTCTCGTGTGGTATAGTATAAGCTAGGGGTAGGAATATCTTACCGCCTTCCATGAGTGAACGCTAGAACGACTCGAAGACGTTCTTTTTCACCTTGTTCATTTTCGAACCTTTCAGGGACTCATACCAGGTCTCCCATGCGTCTTGTCCATCTTCGATAGTGACATTTAAATAAGTAAACACAAGCCCGTGTTCAGTCCTTACACCTTACATCACAACAGAGCATTCTCTTATTTTCCTGGATCGGGTGTTAGCTTTCGTTCACACTAGCGAGTGTGTGCACCTCAGCCCTCTACCCGACTTCACTAAGATATGGAACGGACAGTGCTTACTTCTCAACACTTAGTAGTGGAAATCCTATCTTATTTTTCATGAAATGCCTTGACGTAGTCAGGCTATTCCACTGGATGTAGGTAGCAGTACTCACCACAAAAGTGGCTTCGTTACTTGTGAATTTACAAATACGTATTAATTTTTACAGTTCTGTAACGTCCAGCTCATGTACGACAGCATCTTTTACGCTTCACAGATAATTGTAGTTAAGGCCTCCATTTCTCTTTCATTGACAGACAAAATTTAAGTCTCCAAAAACATAGACAAGGCACTGGAAGTTTTCAGAATTTTGAACAGCCACAAACAGTGATCGATTTGACCGAAGACTTCCCAGTTTCCAATGACGCGAATGATACAGTCAGTGACCCCGCCGAAGCTGAGAAACTGCGGTTGCGTTTGGTGAGTGGTGGTCAGCTTCGTCCTCCTCATCGTGTTTTGTATCAAGCTGCTTCCGGTGAAACCAAACAAAATTTCACTGCTCGAACCGGCCCTGTCGATAGTGCTGGGGCATCCGGTCAGAATACCTTGGCATCTCGTCTTTCACACCGCGCGTCTCTTTGCGATGAACCCATGACATTCAACCAGACATCACCTTATACTAATGAGGTCACCGAATATGCCATTGCCGGTGCTTGTTCTAATGCCAAATCGGGGTCTGGAGAGCAGTTTGTCACAATACAACAAAACCCTCATCTCAACGAGCCCTATTTTGATGAGTCCGGGGCAATAGTAATCGGTGATCCATCCACAGGATACCCTCAAAATAGATTTATCACTTTCCCTAAGCGGCAGTCTTCGGGAGTAATGGACTTTGGAACCACTGTGAATCGTAAGCAGCAGCGACGCCAAGTAGTCCGTCGGTCAAATGTTGCTCCAATTCAGTCGGTGCAACAGTGGTCTCCGCACATTACACACCACAGCGGCGAAACTTCGGTCGTCGGTTCGCCTTTTGTTGACTCTTCGAATCCACCGCTGCTTGACGATATTATTAGCGGACAGGAAACTGCTTCGACAGATTTGTTATCCACGCCGTCACAGGTGGTTGACCCTCGAATTTCTATGCTTGCACCACCACTGGGCTCACAGGTCGTGACGAGGGGCTCGGAGTCGATGCTCATCACTTCGTCTGGTTCCCAGATCTCCTACGATGGTAGGAACTTAATGGAAGGGCAGGTTAGTGGGATTAATCCTGAGTTTTTTGGCATTTACTTGTGTGTGCCACTTATGCGTGCCTTCCATAAACTTTGTTCACATTCACCACTGTGTGTCTAATATTTTGATGGAGTTTTTGTGAACATTAAAACTCTATTGGAGTTTCAGTTTTAAAAAAATATATTGTGCAAGGCTAAGTCATCCCGCTCTAAATAGTGTCCTATTTTTGTGCGTTATCAGTACTGTGCGTCAAGTTAGCATCCAACTGAATGGGTTGTTCAGATCTGTCATAGATGATTAGTAACGGAGATGAAGCAGCTCTACATTTGTCCTCGACGTTGCAACACAACATGACTTGATTGCACATCAGAATTTTAAAAGTTATGACGCTAGATTACCCAGTCCGTATCATAGAAATAGGTGTGTATCTACCGCGTTGGAGTTAAGCGACAGCATTCTGTACATGGCCCACCAAAGGTTTTGTATTTGAATTTGCCCGACAATTAAAGAAAACTGCGTTGTTTTTCGTTCTTCCAAAGAGTGACACCTTCAAATTCGACTTCGTTTTGCATGATCAAAATCAACGTTGTTTTGCTTGGGGATTCCCCGTAGGATGCGTCCGGCTGTGCATTCCTTCTTTAGAATATTATCAGTTTTCTTTCTCAATGGGCTGTTCTATCTCATTGTTTTTTTCCAGCCCCATCATATGATGCCGCTTATCAATCAGCCCGTGATAGTTAACCGGTTCAACCGATCAGTTTACGGTGGCACCCATGTTATACGTGAAACTCAGGTGAGAAATATTCTATGGTAGCTCTGTATTCTGGAATGGCACTCAAATGAAGCAAGGTAGTGTATTTTCCTTGTGTGTCGTTGCTGGCATATGCGGTGAGACAGTTCAGGCTTATATATGAGCCATTCACCGGACAAAACAAAAGCGCGCACAATCCTAGGCAGTTAGGTATCGTTTCGCATCGTGCTGACAGGTTCTCGTCTTCAAAATCAGTAGAGATCTTTGTTCCTACCGCGTGTCGGGGATAGTTGAGTGGGTATTGAGTGAAGTTAGGCTCATGTAATCGGTGTTTCTATACATGTATGATTTTTCCACCTTGGTGTAGAAATTGGACAAATTCCTGGTGGCACCATCATAAGATGTAAATAAAGACGTGTTCCGTCTTTAGGACTAAAAAGCAGACGTGTTAGTAAGAACTTTTCAAGACAGCTCTGACCTCTTGTTCTAATGTTCACTGTTTTTATCCCAAGTTCTTATCAAGAGCACATAAGCGTAGTCTGCTAACCCAGGAGATTCACAGACTTCATTTTAGGCCGAAACTCACTTAAGTTCGGTTCACTTAAGTTCGGTAGTAATCCAAGGAATCGCTACGAGGGCAGATCCGGTACTACTGAGGAAGATAGGCCTGTATTCAGTGGACAGGCAGTTTCTTTATGAGGAACCGAAAGTGGAAATGACTCCTCCGTTTGGTCTACCTTTGTTAGCTATTCATTGGCGGTTTTCCTATCGGTGACATCTTGATCTACTCGGGCCAGTGAGGGACTTTCAATAACAGACAGATTATCCGAACTATTGAAGTTTTACCAGAACTCTTCAAGTTCCTTTGCCATCTCTTTATGAAGACTCCTCATAGGTTCGCCATTTACTTTGGGTGCGTTGATTAATAATCTGTTTAGAAAATGGATTTTGCATGCTCTTTTATGTGCAAACTGAACCCCAGATGTCGCCCTGTCGTGGCTATGGTTCTAGTGCGTTCAGTGTTCCACTTAAGCTAGGTTTAGTTACAAATTTATAAGAAATGATACCAAGTAATTCGATTTGATTGATAGTAAGAAAATTGGTGAAGGCCTAGTGGTCTTCCTCTTTTAGTATATATCCAGCTATGCGAACTCTTCATCGGCCTATTGGATTTCTCCGTGTCTCAGAGATTCGAAAACTTTTATTATTTGTTTGCGCATGAGATGTACGTAGCAGCCACTTTCTCTGTTCATATGAGACCTCTTGGTTTTCCAAAGATAAGCCACATAAACCCTGTGGGTTACTTCTCCGTTTGTGGACAGTTGACTCATCGTGTCTATTTTCTTCATGAACACCTGGCCACAACGGTCGAAAACAATTGTTTGTAGCGGAGATGTGGTCTTCAGAGAATGTTCTCAAACTTTGAGGTTGCGGTAGCATTCGATGGGACACTTACGGGTAATTCACTTTTCTATCTTATCAAATATAGTATACCACGGGTACTTCCCTAAGGTTGTTAAGTTTCATTCCACTGTCAGTAGTAGTAACACCCATATTAGACCCTGGTGATTCACTATCGTTTTCCAGACAAGGATGGTGGGTGTGGATTCAGTTCAAGCGAAAACCGCATCTGTACGGAAGTGATTGACAGACTTGTTTCGTTTAGTGAACGAACTTAACGATAACATGTTAACGCTATGATCACTGCACCCGTACCTAGCTAGTCGATGCGCGTTCGACGGCGTACAGAACGATCAGAACGCGTCATCCGGGACCTGAGGAAACATGCTTCCTATAACTATTTCATAGTTTTGCTAGCTATCGGCCAAAAGCCTCGAACGAGCACTCAAGCTTCGCTCCAATACATTCAAAGTGGTTTGACACAAGCGTATCTGCTCTCAAACAGTGTACATCGCCCTGAAGCTTCCAAGACAAACCCTAATTTGTCTGTATTTACACCTATCAACTCTTGAACTCTGTGGTATTCTTAGGCTACTTGACGAATCTAGTGACTCAGGATCAATTAAAACTTCGGCTCACACATTCGTAACGTCACCCGTCACATGTTTGCTTAGGCAAGCCGCTTCTCTTTAAGTTAGCTGCTCATAATGACTAAACCACATCCCTTGTTCCTGCTCACTAAAGGACTACTACCACTGTGTATGAGAATAATTAGCCTTTGGTCTAGTGAAGTGTTTCAATCTCCAAGGCGACCGGTTCCAGTTGAAACTGTCACAGCTTGTGCGGACATAGCGTCTCAAAGGGATATTTAATTACGCAGTAATTAACACACTATAATCGGTTGTCTCCACGTAATTCATTACCGGCTCTCTGTCATTCCGAACCAGAAGGCAGCTTCTGATGTTGGCGGTTACGTTGAACTGGTTCCTTGAATCTGTTTTCAGCACAGTGGTGATCATACTGACAAAAACATATGGACGTAATCATCAGCGATCTTCGCTTGACTTCGAATCAGTAGGGACTCGAAAGTGAAACCACTATAGTCAGCCGCCGCGCTCAATACAACCCACATGGTAACCCATCTTCGAGGATTCTGCGCTAATTTCTTCAGAGTCGTTTCGTGATGGAAGGCTGGTGTCAGATTACGTTTACGCCCATTTGTAGAAAAAGTTTTCCAGTAGCAGTTTTGTTGAGGGGTGACAAAGTTTGGAGGAGGGTAGTTGAGTGGAAGAGCTTGACATATTCATGTTCTAAGGTGCTTTTGGGTGACAGACAGAGACAACTGTTCCCGATGTGCTCCCGTATAGTTTGTTGTATTCTACTACATTGAATGAGGAAACAGACCGGTGTGCCTTGTGCACCCTGTTAACAATAAACTGTATAATACCTTGCTAAATTCACGAATTCTTTTCTACATACTGGCTTTCAACGTCCGTGCTCCATGTCAAATTGGATAACAGGTAATGCTTGCCCATACTTCATACTTCATTAAAATTAACGCATGTTATCTCCCCGAAATACGCATACAAGACCCAAATGTGATCATATATCTTAAAGCGCCAAGGACAAACTCAGTTCTTTCACATTTCACTCTCGGTGTGTCCGATGATTCGGGATCGATGACTCGTGATATATATATATATATATATATATATATGGCTTGAGAATTGCGTCCAGGCCCAGAGCTAAGCGTGCTTTGCTGGATTGGATTCTAGTGAATATTCGTTTCCGCACCGTTCGGTTACGCAACCCAATTAAGCTCAATACGATCCAACTTAAGAATCGTGTAGTGCCCTAACGGACTGCAGTTCTGACGTTGAGAGGGGTTCTTTCCATCGAGATTTATCCGTGCTCACTCATCAGGCAAGAAGAACTGACACTATCGTCCTTGTGGGTTCAAAGCTGTTTGTCCGACGTCTCCGATAAGATCAAACGATCACTGGATATATTCGAGGTTGCTAGCACTCATTGATACCAGGAAATGCATACCAGCATTCAATGAGTACGACGGCGCCAGCAAATCCCTCGAATACCAACAGCAAAGGGCCTAAGGAAAGACCGCGAGCTTTGGTGGACATCAAAAGCTCGGGAGATGGAAATGGCTTTCTCATACCAACAGGGGCCTAAGGAAAGACCGCGAGCTTTGGTGGACATCAAAAGCTCGGGAGATGGAAATGGCTTTCTCTACCGGAAAGATCCATCCCCTATACCAGTTGATACGATCA
The DNA here is from genome assembly GCF_000715545.1 of Opisthorchis viverrini. NCBI lineage: Eukaryota > Metazoa > Platyhelminthes > Trematoda > Opisthorchiida > Opisthorchiidae > Opisthorchis > Opisthorchis viverrini. Next base: position 468,050 of record NW_008751934.1, read on the forward strand.
ATTGGCCAAAGGAAAGCAACGGTCAATGAAACGACAAGTGAAAAAGATGGCTCAGCAGTTTACTCACAAAAGCATTGACTATGAGGATGGGCTGAACACTTCGAAGAACGGTTCACCTGGTCTCCTGCAACTCAGTCTCTGGATACAGTGCACAGTGGCGGATGAAAAGTAAATCTTAATCACCCGTCAGAAGGAAATAAAATACAAAACATCCGTACTTAACCTGACAGGGTACCAGGACGGACTAGCTATATCCAGCCCTCTTCAAAGAAGGCAGAGAATCCCTGGTGACCTATTTAACAAAACTAATCGACGCGATATGATGTGAAGAGAAAGTGTCCGCAGCATAAGGTGTGTTGACAGTTATTCCCGTCTTCAAAAACGGTACGCAGACGCTGTGTGAAATCCACCGTGGCATCAGCCTGTTAGCTGTTGTACCGAAGATGCTTTCTCATGCTGTCCTTCGAGGGTTGACTGAACCAAGGGAGAGACAGATCCGAGAAAACCAAGCTGGGTTCCGTCCCGAATCGATCATATTTTCACCTTCCGATAGATTCTGGAACAGCGACACTGTTTCCAGCACCCAAAAGTGGTTTTGTTCCATGACTTGAAATCTGCCCTTGACTCTGTGAACCGTCAAACACTGTGACGGTGTCTGTGGAGCATACTTATTCCCCATAAATTCTTGACCTCTCTTAAGGCACTGTGTGCCAACTCCCGCGGTTGTAAGAGGGTCTCCGGGGAGTCTTCGCAAACTGTCTTCTTTCACCTCTTCACCTTCTCCATTGATACGATTATGAAAAACTCACTGCCACCCTCTAATGCCTGTGGGGTCGCTCGGGGCGCTCGCTTTCAGGTATCGAGTACGCAGATATAGCTCTTCTTGGACCCGACGCAAACAACATTAAATAATCCAAAGAACTTTGAACCATGATTTGGCATGCGCTTCACACCTGCAAAGTGTAAAGTGTTGCTTCAAGACTGGGTGGGCTCCACCCCTAACCTCATGCTTGCAGATGAGCCGAATGAGGCAGCTGTCCCGGTTGTCTTACCAAGGATGATATTTCCCTCCGGATTGGGAAGTTCAGAACAGATTTTGTGAACCTGCATCACCTGTGGCCCCAAAAGTGGTTGTGTTCCATGACTTGAAATCTGCCCTTGACTCTGTGAACCGTCAAACACTGTGACGGTGTCTGTGGAGCATACTTATTCCCCATAAATTCTTGACCTCTCTTAAGGCACTGTGTGCCAACTCCCGCGGTTGTAAGAGGGTCTCCGGGGAGTCTTCGCAAACTGTCTTCTTTCACCTCTTCACCTTCTCCATTGATACGATTATGAAAAACTCACTGCCACCCTCTAATGCCTGTGGGGTCGCTCGGGGCGCTCGCTTTCAGGTATCGAGTACGCAGATATAGCTCTTCTTGGACCCGACGCAAACAACATTAAATAATCCAAAGAACTTTGAACCATGATTTGGCATGCGCTTCACACCTGCAAAGTGTAAAGTGTTGCTTCAAGACTGGGTGGGCTCCACCCCTAACCTCATGCTTGCAGATGAGCCGAATGAGGCAGCTGTCCCGGTTGTCTTACCAAGGATGATATTTCCCTCCGGATTGGGAAGTTCAGAACAGATTTTGTGAACCTGCATCACCTGTGGCATAGATGTGTATGCGCTTTCCACAGGTGATGATAATGGTTCCCCTTTTTCTGGTAATTGGAAGATTGTTTGGTTCTGGCTTCGTTTTGAATCAGTCTCCAATCAAACGATACCCTGAAATAAGAACCGGTTTCGACGCTCAAGGGTGGTGTTTCTTTCACTGTAATATTACAGTTTTAAACGAACTTGGAGTTCTTATGTGTCAGTTAAAATTACCCTGAGTACGCATAATGTTTTTATGCCTCTTACGGTATATAGGTGATATCCGATTGTTAGTCTGTCGTACTAGCGAAGCCCTAACTCTACACGGGTATTTGCCTTTTGAATGATCTACATTTCGAATTCGGGAAGTATTTAACCGGTGGTAAATTATACACGCACACAACGTTCTTTTTCGAATTTCCGCTACAATTTGGTAACCACCTGACTTTTTCTTTCCCCTCCCCCCAAATCGTGCATGCAATATCGACATTTCAGGGACGTGTAATCGTTGATGACATGCGTGAGAAGTCAATTACTGGTCGGTCCAGAAAAACGGCCAAAGGCACATTTCGGCACGCAGCGCCTGTATTCCCTCGTAAGTTTCGAGCTCTATATTTCCAGGTTTCACCAAATTTGAGATAGTACTGTTTCCCATGCTCATGTTCCGTGACTAATATCATGTACTTCACACTCGACTAAAGCTAGATACGTCTCAGTCACCCTTATGATTCTTACTGCTGCATTCCTCTTTACCGCAACACTTAGCGAACCCGCCCCTATAGGCATTAGTACTAGTGGAAGAAAGCTCCCTTGAACAGATTATCCCTGCTGATCACCATTTACAACAACCAAACCAATTTCACTAATGTGCGTATGACTTTCTTCGTCCAATCAACCCTTCACGACTACCGTGCTAATATAATTGGCTGTCGTTTGGACTGTCAGTGTAACATCCCACTGGCCCACGGTTGGATCCACAGTGTACGCGTTCCCTTTGGAAATAGCTGTGCACCCCTGCAATACTCAGGGGAAAAATCCAAAACTGATCCCCCAATCTTTGGGTCATGGTATACTCTTGTTTTCATAAAGTAACGACAAAGAGGTTGATATCAGTCGGTCCAGGAACGGAGGGCGGTAACTTGCTCTATAGATTCGATGCATTTAAGAATGCAGGGTATATGGATGTTGATAGAAGCGATGTAGGGTGTTTTGCAACGCGCATAGTAATCAGCATTCACTAGTCTCACTTCTCATATAGCGTGAGGTAAGATGCCTGTTGAAATGTTAACGATGTACCTGGCACTGATATGATGTGAGTGATAAGTTTCGCGAATCATTTCGATTGTTCACAGCGTTTCAGAATTCGTCCACCCACATTTTTAGAATTCATGCGTGGGTTTTCCATTGGTGACAATCAGTATGCTCTTCCCTTACTCACTCCATCGGTGCGAAGATCCCAAGCAGTTCTAAAATCAATCCTTTGTGTGCAGAGTTATATGCAATCGGAGAGTGATAACGACCTTAAATGATTATTGGATTACTAAACGACTGAGTGGTATTGTTTCGACATGCTTGTTTCAGTTGTTCTCCTCAACTTGGTGATTGACTCCTCAATTTCGATTCCAGTCTGTCTGTTCGTCTTTTCCTTGCATGAATGTTTGCTAGCGTTATCTCACTGAAGACTGGGACATTGGTTGACTTAACTGTTAAGGTACTGGCTTTTTTATCAACTTAGAATTTGCTTACCTTCATTTTCCCCCGTTTCATGTATTTTTAGCGCCGAATTACTCCACGATCATACCGACACGCTTCACACACCCGATACCACAGCACCAAACCAATGCTGCCTTCCTTGCAGTCAACCGAAAGCCTTCCACAATAGGCCTCCTATCTAATCGGTCTGCAGTGGTTTCTCGATCTCTGCTCAGCTGTTCCACTTCTGATCTGTTTTCCAATACTTTGGCGCATGGATCTGACTTTGAGTCAACGGAGACAATCGGTTCAGTTCGTCCTCCCTTTGTTTCCCACAGCATACTACGACCTACTCGTCTCTCTACAGTTAGAGGTTCTTCAGTCGTTGCTAGCGATGCGGGCTCGTACCCCTCCTCCTTGGGCACAAACTTGATGGATTCACGCATGGAGTCTGACCTTGTTGATATGGACTACTGTATAGAATCTTCATCTCTTTTATCCGCCACCAACTCACACCCAGCCCATTCCCCCGCCCTTACAGACACGTCAGAGTACAATAGCGAGCCGAATGTGTCTACGACTTTCGCCCACCAAGATTCTCGTCCGCCAACATCCACAGCGCATTCGCTACCTGCGGTTGGTGGACAATCCATTGCCACCGGTGAGATAGTCCCTCCCTCTGTATCCAGGAATCGCTATTTTGTCATTCGACCGAATCCACTCAGACAACCTCCAAGCTTGGTATTGCGGGCCAAACGACCGGAGTCTTGCTCGCTTCCACAGTCAGTTAACAAACCCTCAGATATGTGACGCCATCCAGCCATGTTCAGGTTTTTTTTCGGATCCTGAGTTTTCTGGAATATCAGACACCACTGTCTTCCTCCATCTGCCTTCCAGTCACAGCTGGGTTAATTCTCTACCGATTTGCTTCATTTGGCGTCCGTTAGACTAGTCTGATCGGTCAATACAACCAGTTTTCCCCTTACCTAGACGGTTCCCAACAGGTTTGCACATCCCGTCTCCCAGCTGTTTGCCCCAACTATTCCAGATCGCCTGACTTTGTACAATTCCTACCACGATCGTCCGCTTTGTTGTGCACAACGATTGATCAAGTACTTTAGTTGTTACCAACGCACTGCTGAGCTTTTCTACGGATTGTCATTGTTTTTGTGCCTATAGGGCTGAAGGGTAACTGGTCACACTACAGGAATAGAGGTGCTAAATAATACTGGAGCATTATATATTGAGTAATAAAGGACCTTAGACACTAAGCAGTAATGCTAAGATAATTGGCCGGCCGTTCGGTTAGCATGACCTTGCATAAACATTAACGACCGACGATAGTATCATGTTAAATCCTAAAATTTGCAACAGGCGTCGTTAACAAATAGCCTCCCATTGAGTTCACTTTTGGATGGATTTGTTGTATTTCCTCAATAAAATGAGCTCGCATATTTTTGGTTAGTAGAATCCCGCTAAAAAAGCTCACGAAAAAGCGCCTAGGTTTGGTCTATTGTACCATAATACCGCTTATTTAATGATATCCACTGGTTCTCCCTGTTGTATTAACCAATCGGGCTTGCCACTAATTTAAGGCAGATGTTACCTCCTCGGATTTGAAGCTTCCCAAGTGTTTCAGGAACTCTAAGAAAGACCGTCAGGATACTCTGGTTTTCCGAGAGGAAATAACCTCTGAAGTTGTTACCGATTATATTCCACCGCATTCCTTCCGCGGTCCTGGACAAAAAATGCGGATTATTTGCAACTACTCGTAAGTAGTCTACCTCTCATCACGATTGGTCCCTCCTTTAGGCAAGGCTAGCCCAACGCCCATTCGTGACGAGCCGTGAACTTGTTCTATTTTAATAGAGCTGAGGGCCTGACATAAAGATGGTGTGGGCTGTGCAGACCATCCTTCTGGTCCCAATACGGTTAGATTTCCCGCGTTTCGGTGAGAACCAAAAGTGGAAGTTTGTCCAGGGCAGAGGAGAGCGTTAATTAACCATTGCTGCCCATCAGATTGGAATATTAGAACATTTATGAACGTTTTTGTCATAATTTTATAATCCGTGGGTGAAATCTTGTGAGAGGAGGTTCAGTTTACCTCTAACGAAGTTATCGTGTGCTATTTAATGGACAAGCACGTAGTGATCGCTTGGGATATAAACAACCTTGTTCTCTTCGCTCGTGAAAGTCACAACATAGCGTCGTGAGGAAACACGTTGGTTGTCATGGTTCTCCAGTTTTGTTGCTTTGTTCATCAGGTATGATGAGAATATACTTGGTTAATGCCTCTGGCATGTTATCCGAATCGAAGTAAATATCTACTAGATAGATTTAATACTCCACAGTGCGAATAAAACGAATGTCAGGCGTTTGTGCTAAAGCTACTTAGTTTTACCTTAAGGCACGAATTTAGGTGCGGTTACCGTGATTTTGAATTGATGTGCCAGAAGTTTGCATTTGGCTTCTTAATTACTCATAAGAACTTTGGTAGTTGGATACGACAATCCCTCCAAATCGGGACAGCCTTTGGTAGCCCTAAGTAGTGTTTCCCATTAGCTGCAACATGTAATGTGAAGCGCCACCTTCGGGAAGACTAATCACCGCTTTTCGTTTAGTGGTCTGTCGTGGACAAGGTCACGATGTTCCTTAAAATTCGCACAAAAACTCGTTACCCCAACTTTCTCACTGTTTATCTAGCTTTTCCTAGGAAACGTAAAATTTCGTGTTTGTGAACACCCCAGAAAGTCATAGTGTAATCCCGAGATACGGCAACCAGAGTAGGTCATTGAAACGTGGGCCTGATTTCGTTAGACCCATGCGGATCGGGCACACAAGGGTGGGCGAAGAAATTCGAATAGTCGCCTGAAGAGACCACCTTGCATGGGGTAGCTCCAGGACAATCTACCTAGCCTAATAATCAAGCACTGATTGTCAATTTCATCACGCATTCAGCGGTCCTCTTTCACAGGGCCGATGCAAAACATGCCTACAGGTCTGCTGTTAGATAGTTTTCCAGATACTGCGGTAATGCTGTGACTGCGTGATAAATTTTTACTAGAATTAATTAAACAGATTTTCTGAAATTGAATGTATTCACAGGTAGACTTGCAGGACTCGACGCGAATTCCAGACCGTGTTGCCATTTCTGTTGGTGTGTGTGGCACAGTGACTCAGATGGGTTGGCTATATTTTCCACTCCAGACGGGATTAGTGGTTTTTATGAGGTGGTCGTTCTACTGGTTGCTTACATTGCCACTTCATTGCTTCCTTCCATTAAAAATCCTCTGCCGCTTCGTTCAAGTTACTCATCTTTTAGAAGTCATTCTCCGTCAACAACTAGTCGGCCTGTTCTTTGTGAGTGATCTTCTTTCGAAAGGGTCACCACTTTATTATATTTTTTGTCCAAAAATTCTAACTTTAAAGTATATAAAGCACAGTTCGAATACTTCAACCGATAGGCAAATCCGACCATTTCCCGAATTTGAACAATACCAACAAGGTGGATGTAGGAAACGAATTCATTTTTTATGGAAGCGCACCAAATAGCAGGGTTTACATTAAGCAATGCAAAGACTGCTTGCGATTGCACTTATTGTCCATGTACACACCCAAATCACACCGGAAACTTATAGTTGATCATATGGTTAATTTTGCCTGTATGTCGTGTTTGAACGGCGATATATTTCGGGCCAGGGTAGCGTTTGATAAAATTCCGGAAAAACTCGTGTACAACGGCTGGAAGTTGGGCAGCCAACAAGTATCTCTACCAGCAAGCTCTATTCACTGAATTGTGTAACTAAAACAAGCGGCTTTCGTTTTATTCTTCTGCGGCTGATTTCTCAAGAAATCGGAACTTAGGGTTCGGTTATTAATGGTGCGTCGCTCAGCTCTGTGGTAAGGGTACACTGTCGGATCGTTTTGTTTGATTGCAACTAACTGCGAACTAGCACAAAAATTAAAGACAGTTATTTTACTTAACTACTTTTATCTTGAGGCGGGAAGGGTCAAACCAGTGAGTGGCAGGTTATCTGCCGCCAGTGCGCCGACAGCCTCTAAAATGCGAACATATTTGATTTAAGCCAAGCAGTGTGCGCCAAAAAGCAGTGGACATTTGTACTGAAGGTACAACGGTAGAATGGCTACTTCGGATTTACGGAAAGAGGCATTTTAAATCAGCTAGGAGCAGGTCACGGCACGCGCTCAGACAAGGCTACATTGAAATCACGGCGAGCAGTTTTTCACATGCAGCTAACTCAGAACTTGGGACTCGCCTTAGACATTTAACTGGACGATTCGGCATGCTGCAAAGTTTATCTACAAAAACTTGTACAAACTTCAAAATACTTATAAACAATGAAATCCGCTTGAAGGCAGAATAATTATGGGATGGAGTCATACCCAAGTATTTGATAGAATGATAGTTTGGGATGGTTTAAATGTTAGATATGTGCTCTGTACATCACCATCAAAGAGCTGTTGGCAAGAACCACAAAGAACACCGAAGGCTGGAAAATTCAGAACCACTGTACTACATAAAAATCCATCTAGTCCCCGTAAATAAGACAAATGTAGCGTATCTTTGATTCATGCTGCGTTTCCTACGTATCATCAGCAGCCTCCCACATTCCGGTAAGCTGCCTATTTTTATTTTATTTCATCTACCCAAATGTTGATGAAGAACGCTAATAAGCCTCATTCAGCGCGGCAACCCCTCTTTGGAGTGCTCGTTTCTTGAGGGATCACCATAGCACTCAAAGTCGAAGTAACCATGTTTGGAAACTCCAGAAACGTTTGGAAAACTTTTGCCCTGCAGGCGGTCGTGTACCTACTTCATTCCATAAATAAGGAAGACCAAGAACCTAAAGTTTGCATCCTCAGGGACTCCCACGTCCGTCTTCGTTTCGAGCTTTAAGTACTGTGTCTGCGGGCATAGATTTCAAGCCAATTCTCATGGGACCGGATTGATAGAGTCCCGACTGAGTAGTGAGTTCTCTTGCGGCAGTTTAGTGGAGTACTAGAGAGTCCCGACTGAGTAGTGAGCTCTCTTGCGGTAGTTTAGTGGAGTACTATATATTTCTATATTACCGCATTTTGCAGATAAATTATCACAATGCATTCTGGAAGGAGCCCATTACTGTACCATCTAATTAGGAATCTATAGCAAAACCAGCAGTCTGACTTCCACTTGTACTATCCTCTAGTAGAGACTTACACTTGTCAGAGTTATGCTACAAATATAAGAAACTTACCCAGTTGATTCAGTGATACTTCCGTGGTGGTTTTGAATGGATACCAATGGTTACCAATTCCGATCAGACATGTGCGTGCACCAGCAGCACAGTTTCGAGTGAGCGGTTGTTTTTGACATTGTTTGGCGCTTTCGTTCGAGCACTTAGGTGGGTTGTACACCAAAGCTCCTTGAGCTTGAACAGTTTAAAAGGTGGCTTTGTCAGATTGTCCAGAGGTTGCTTGACCTCACTTCGAAAATAAAGAAAACGCTTTCGAACAAATCACAGTCAGATATACACTGAAGATTTGGTGCCAGGACGCAACTTTGATTCACTTTCATATCAAATTTGAACTCGCCAGAGGTGGCCCAGCAAGGATGCACTCAGGCCCTGGTCTCAGGCCGAAGGGATCTGACGATACAGACAGTCGTTTCAGGACGGTCCAGTCTGTGGTGGAAGAAACCCTGGGCTTCGTTGTTCACAATGCCAAAGTCTTGTGAAGTCTGTATACAGAGCATACAATGGATGGTTCCGTTCCTTTATGTGATATTCCGCTAACATAAGGTCAATATGTGCAGGAGTGTTTCAACAGCGCAGAAAAAATCGATTCTTCTGCCAGCTTCGCTCCTTTGGACAGACGATCTTGTCACCTTTGAACTCTCTATGGAGAGTCTCCAGTTTCCCAGATTATGCAATTTAGGCGAAGCAGTCGCTATCCAATCCTAATCTGCTCACTGAATAATTCAACAGGCATTCGGTTTTCTGCGGCAGACAGTCTGTTTAGTAGTTCTGTATTTAGTCTTTGTAGGCGGGTTGGATAAGCCCATTCCCGCAGAGAGCTGCAGTAATTGTGCACGGCAAAATGTAAGTCGGATGGCTTATGAACTACTGCTGAGGAATGTGTCTCTCAAGTAGCCAGACTTCTTGAACGCTTGACCTGTTTGAGTCTACTTGGTGCGGTGGGGATAATGCAGTTTCTGAGGATGAAATCACTAGTGGTACGGTTAATGGGAGACCGCCACGTGATCGATTAGAACTTTGACAGCGTGAGCGGCTCCTGAAAACAAATGCATTATGTTGTACTGGGGAGGTATCACATTAAACCCAAAGGAACTGATGAATGAAAACGGTACCTCGACGATAAACAGTTAACTGCTACCGGTGTCCATTGTTATGGAATCACGTTCGGGTTTGCTGACTGCTTGAGATAGGTGCGTTCGCCGATCTTATTCTCTCGGGTTCACATCGGCGCTTTGGATTTGCGCGTGGTATCTGTTCCGCTCCTCGGGTTCAGGCGCTTTGGATTTGCGCGTGGTATCTGTTCCGCTGCGCTTTTCACTAGATGCCGGCCTCCAGTGACCTGACCGATGTTGGTTGACAAATCCATTCATATTCGCACTGCTTCCCTCACAGGAATTAACCACTAGCTGACATCACAATTTCACACGCAACATCAAAAGTTATTGGCAAATCACTACAACTAATTTCTGAAAGATCGCATTGAATAAAACCCAAGGAAATGTCTATGCTCTAGGTATGAACTCTACTGAAGTCATGTACCTAGAAGTCGAAACACATAAATCATATTCAACTGCGATGAATTCTTGCGGCAGTTTAGTGGAGTACTATATCTTTCTATATTACCGCATTTGGCAGATAAATTATCACAATGCATTCTGGAAGGAGCCCATTACTGTACCATCTAATTAGGAATCTATAGCAAAACCAGCAGTCTGACTTCCACTTGTACTATCCTCTAGTAGAGACTTACACTTGTCAGAGTTATGCTACAAATAAAAGAAACCTACCCAGTTGATTCAGTGATACTTTCGTGGTGGTTTTGAATGGTTACCAATTCCGCTCAGACATGTGCGTGCACCAGCAGCACAGTTTCGAGTGAGCGGTTGTTTTTGACATTGTTTGGCGCTTTCGTTCGAGCACTTAGGTGGGTTGTACACCAAAGCTCCTTGAGCTTGAACAGTTTAAAAGGTGGCTTTGTCAGATTGTCCAGAGGTTGCTTGACCTCACTTCGAAAATAAAGAAAACGCTTTCGAACAAATCACAGTCAGATATACACTGAAGATTTGGTGCCAGGACGCAACTTTGATTCACTTTCATATCAAATTTGAACTCGCCAGAGGTGGCCCAGCAAGGATGCACTCAGGCCCTGGTCTCAGGCCGAAGGGATCTGACGATACAGACAGTCGTTTCAGGACGGTCCAGTCTGTGGTGGAAGAAACCCTGGGCTTCGTTGTTCACAATGCCAAAGTCTTGTGAAGTCTGTATACAGAGCATACAATGGATGGTTCCGTTCCTTTATGTGATATTCCGCTAACATAAGGTCAATATGTGCAGGAGTGTTTCAACAGCGCAGAAAAAATCGATTCTTCTGCCAGCTTCGTTCCTTTGGACAGACGATCTTGTCACCTTTGAACTCTCTATGGAGAGTCTCCAGTTTCCCAGATTATGCAATTTAGGCGAAGCAGTCGCTATCCAATCCTAATCTGCTCACTGAATAATTCAACAGGCATTCGGTTTTCTGCGGCAGACAGTCTGTTTAGTAGTTCTGTATTTAGTCTTTGTAGGCGGGTTGGATAAGCCCATTCCCGCAGAGAGCTGCAGTAATTGTGCACGGCAAAATGTAAGTCGGATGGCTTATGAACTACTGCTGAGGAATGTGTCTCTCAAGTAGCCAGACTTCTTGAACGCTTGACCTGTTTGAGTCTACTTGGTGCGGTGGGGATAATGCAGTTTCTGAGGATGAAATCACTAGTGGTACGGTTAATGGGAGACCGCCACGTGATCGATTAGAACTTTGACAGCGTGAGCGGCTCCTGAAAACAAATGCATTATGTTGTACTGGGGAGGTATCACATTAAACCCAAAGGAACTGATGAATGAAAACGGTACCTCGACGATAAACAGTTAACTGCTACCGGTGTCCATTGTTATGGAATCACGTTCGGGTTGGCTGACTGCTTGAGATAGGTTCGTTCGCCGATCTTATTCTCTCGGGTTCACATCGGCGCTTTGGATTTGCGCGTGGTATCTGTTCCGCTCCGCTTGATACGTCGGTGGCTTTTCACTAGATGCCGGCCTTCAGTGACCTGACCGATGTTGACCGGCAAATCCATTCATATTCGCACTGCTTCCCTCACAGGAATTAACCACTAGCTGACATCACAATTTCACACGCAACATCAAAAGTTATTGGCAAATCACTACAACTAATTTCTGAAAGATCGCATTGAATAAAACCCAAGGAAATGTCTATGCTCTAGGTATGAACTCTACTGAAGTCATGTACCTAGAAGTCGAAACACATAAATCATATTCAACTGCGATGAATGCTTTATTATTGTTCCCAATTGTAGAATCGAATGAGTTTATCCGGCATATATATATATTATACATAGTTGTAAGTACATATACATACCATCCAATCTTTCGAACTTCTGAAGTGTATGCACTGCTTTGAGTAGTGCCGAATCAGACAGCAATTGCGGCTGCAATATAATTAGGACGAATACGTAAAGGTTAGCCTAACAGCCCTTGTTAAGGATGTTAGCTTTTGAGAGAGGCTTTCTAAACAATCGGTGGATTTATTGCTGGACAATGCTGCGCCTGACACAAAACCTCACTCAGGCTAAGTGAGTAAGTTATCGGGTCGACCGAGTTTTAGGACAGACGGAGAACCAGTCAGTCAGGTCCCTCAGAACTAACCCGCTTCATCAGTGCCAAATATTAGTCGGAATTTCCACTTTGTCAGTGTGTTATCGGTTAGGGGGTATTGTCGTCAAGTTGAAGCGGATGTCGGGGTCTTAATTTTCCGCTTCATGGTAAGTTTAGTGGAACGTTCTTCTTTGGTGGCCTCTCCCCCTCTGTGTGTGGAACGTTCATTGGTGGTCTCTCCGATCGTGTATGTGTGTGAGTGCGTGTATGTGTTAGGAATAGCCCGGACAAGATCTTATTGTCACAAAACTGATATTACCATATAATAGGGATTGTTTTATCGTTTCCTAGTATAAAGTGGATGCAATATTTGAAAGAATCAATAATTCTTCCAATAAGGTGTGAACCCGTGTATTTTAATCTGATAGTTACGTTCATAGCTGAGAGTCATAACAGATCACAAAATTTTGCACATTTTGAATATAACCTATTCTATTTCCTGAAGCTATCGTTGTTATTTTGTTCATTCCGATTCAGTTGTTACTTCTGGTTCTCAGGAGAGCTAGCCTTGAGAAATTCATGGCAACTTGAACAGAACATTTTGGTCATCGTTTTAAAAAGTTTGTTATAAGGAGTACGAGATTTTTTGAAGCCGTTGATTGACGGAAGTAAGATTATCACTCTTCTTACTGCGTGCAAGGAAATGTGATCGAAATTTGGGATATACATTAACAGGCCTCATGATTGACTTTATTTCACGCAACAATATTATGCAGTGCTTTGTAAAAACCATCTTATTTTGTCAACAATGTGTTTAGCAAAACAAAATAAACGAAATGTTGCGATTTTGCATGCTGCTGTGCGGTTATTTGGCTTGACTTTGGAGATCACGTCAGATTTTGAACGTTTTTTTCAATCTTTTGCCCTAATTGTTAAGATAATCAACCATGTTGTGTTAGTTTCTCGATATGAGTTTGTGGACATGAACATAGGATGATGGACCAAGAGAACAGCCGTCAGGAACTCAAAAAACTGTTACTTCTGCAGTCCGTAACGCAGTGACCTCAAAGGAGAAAAACAAGTTCAACCCAACTACAAAAGACCACCCAGCAAGCGAAAATCTCTGTAAACGCAAGAAACTGCGCCTTATGCGTGCTCTCCCATTGCAAGTTAAAGCGAATTCACACTGGACACTACTACCCTCAGGAGCTGATAATCTGGTGCATTGTCTATAAGCATAATACAAAACCCTAACCACAGTTTTAACAAGTAGTGTGTACACCAGAAAAGGCAACAATGCGAAGTATAATTGTAAGGCTTGTTTGACCAAAGATGTCAGAACTGTGTTAAGGAAAATGCGTTTACCCAACAAGTATTCATTGATCAATGGTGACATCAGTGCCGAATGCAGTGCATAGATTTCCTTATTATCGTACCGCCCAACCAACAGACGAATAATCTGAACACGCACGGATTGTATTTCCTGCTAAGCTGGAATAAACTGGACGCCGCCCGAAATTTACAGGGATAGTTTATTGAATCAATATATCAGCCTTAGATAGGGATCATCCTTAACTTGTCAAAACATCATTAAACCTGACCTTTGATTTGTGTCTGCGGTCTTAACCTTGTCTAAATCATGCTAAAAGCATGATTCACCACCAACCTATTCGGTTCGCCACACTTCCGGGACTCGGCCGATTTCAATACAGTATGGTTCTCGGAAGCTTACCAGGGTTGGCGATAATTCATCACCACTTTCTTCACACTTGATTCACGTGAGAGAATTGTTCTGTTAAGATACGTAGTCGGAATCGCTCGAGATGGTGGACGGCGTTTAACTATCCACAGCTCTTCATAAACCCCCTTTAGGTACAAGATTGTCGGGGAGAAGAAAACAGAATAAAATTCGTCCATACTGATGTGAATCATCATATCGGCATGTACTTAGTGTGTTAAATTACCTTTAACGAAGACAAAGCAAATGAAATCCAGTCGCATAAAAGCTAATCCTAGTGTCAGAAATGCATCTGCTCTATCATTCGTCATGAATCTCACAACAGCCTACCAGCCCTCGATAAGGGGTGGGTACTTGCTGACAGGTTTTACTTCACTGGAAGTTCAGTAACAATTGGGGTATTCTCTGATGCCATCAAGTTTCAAACATTCGGCCATTGAGTGTATTATACACATAGGAGGCTGAGTGAACTCACGTTGTACTCATTCCTCGGGTAAGGATGGGGCAAGATGAAAATATGTCATAGAAAACTTTTATTCATTGGGGTTTCAGAGCAAAACATCATTCTCGAAAATCGTTGGAATAAAACCTGCGGCCTGTCGATATAAGTAGGTATATCGAAAACTAGGAACGATAAATCAAACTCATTGCCAATCCAAATCACCACACACCTGCGAGTGGATTATGATTGAATAATGGACTGAAATTTACTAATCTGATAGGCTTCATCTGGAGTTCATGTTACTTTCTCTTTGCATCTGTAGACAGATCATCACTCTGTCGTGCACACCATTAAGGGCATCTGTTCAGAGCTTGCTAGTTTCTGGCCGCATTTCATTTTTCTTTCAGTTCAATGCATGATCTGACCACGACAGTCTGTTCCTTCCTCGTACGGGCATGTTTAAAATCAAACGGATCAGTATAGTTCCTATGGCTTTCGACCTCCAATGGTCTAATTTAGCTGAGTGCGCAAGCTAGGTATGACCCACTGGTGAGTTCTTTTTCAATCCTGCTCTGTACAACCCCTTGCTTCCAACCTTGATGCCGCAAACAAGCCCAGTGATCTGAGTTCTTGGGCTTCAGTTTCCTTCATCCTTGGGTGTAGGTTGACCTCAGCCACCTCTAGCAAACACAAATGCAGACGCAAACAGTGTCTAGCCCACTGGAGTTGGATGATTCACTCAGACATAGCTGTACAAAATCTGGACATTAGTGAAATTCCCCAGGAACCTGCAGAAAATTTCAATTGTGCGTTCTTTCTTTTTCAACATGGTGATGACAATGATATCAACAGGAACAAGAAAGGACGGTACATACTTCAATTAGATTACACAGCACAAGGGATCGATTGAAACCAAAAACAATTGGAGAAGCTTTTTGAGTTTAGTCCTAGAAGTTACCAGATTCTTCCATGGCATAACTTCTCAGAGTGTGGTCACTTTAAAGAGGAGATTTATCGGTTGAAATAAGGGTTGGATGGTAGCGAAAGAGTCCGTTAGCGGATCTAGGCGAAATGCCCCCTTTCTGCATCGCACAACATAACGCTGTTCGCCAACAATGCTATGTTTGAAGACCCAGTGTTCTAAGTTCCGTGACTAGTCTTTGATTCTTCCACTTTCCTATGATTCTTGGAATCACCTGAAGACATCCTTCATGATCAGGAGCAATATCCTATAGACAGTGAGCTCTTCGATTCCTTTACAAATGAACAACAGTTCTGGAAAACTGGCAGTGTCAGAAAATATTGGTTGCTCGGTTGGTTTTTTGGCTTTGTCAGTTTTAAAACTGAAGTGCATTCGCATATTGCCATAAACAGTACGACACAATCCGTGTGCAATAAGTGGTGGCCTAACAGCTGAAAAGTAGCAACAAAATAAATTTTGTTTGCTAGCCTCCATGTAAAATAAGTTAGACGCCGCCGGTGTGTCAGTTGTAACTGGTGTGGACATACCTCAATGAATTGAATGGGAGTTGAAAGTCACTGAATGCTATTGTTGCAGTTTTATCTAAGAAGTTGTGTGCACCGCCTGCTCAGGAACAAAACCATGACAAATGCTTGTTTAATTCAGGTGAATAAAAGTTCCTCATGATGTGTTTGAACATTGTTTTTCTTAAACTACCTACTTGTCTTACTTAGGTACAAATTTTATTCCCGAGTCGCTGGTGATATTGATTGCCGTCTACCGGAAAGAAGAAAAAGTCCTTTGGGCCTTGATGAACCTGAGCAGTAGAATTACTGTGAGTTAGCCCACGGTAGCTAAAAAAACGCGCTCTACACCTCGCGTGTGCTCATTCAATGGAGAGACAATACTTCGCACTTGAATAGTGCAATTTCGACTGATAATCCTTTTGTTTGAGAAATAAACCGTTGACGGCAGTCTGGTGACACTTTGGCGATAAGAGAAATTTGCTGAAATTTCGGATATCCTTCTACCCAGAACGCCTGGGTGGAAGTCTGCAGAGAAAACTAACCCGGGTTCTCAATCAACTGGAAAAGGTTTGGGACCGATTGAGAAGTTATCGTTTCAGAAGGGCTTGATAAACAACCGGTAGTTTTTTATTTGGGCGATGTTTCGCTTTTGACACAAAAGCATCATCAGGCCAAGTGAGCAGGTCACCAAATTGGCCTGACAGACTGGGAATCAATCAGTAAGTCCTCTTCAGCTTACCACACTAGATCAATTTTGAATGTCAATTAACGGCACTTGTCGGTTAGCATGGTTGTGGGGTTATGTGTGCGGCGACAATTTAGTTTGGTGGGGGATGAGGTCAAGGGGAATTCAGATGATGATTACTACTAATTCTGATGACCTCACACCAACACGTGTCAGCTAGATTGATCCAAGACCGTTCTCCACACGCTTGCCAGTTCCACGCCTTCTATTCTCTTAACAATGGAATGCTTGCCGCTTTCTACCGTCTAGGCCATCCTTTTCTGTGACGTGGACTGTAGTCCTCGCCTGAAAACCTTAACCTTTTCTAAATTTGTTGCGTCCCATGTCCAGTGAATGTTCTGCAACTGCCGAGTCCTTTAGTAACGCCCGATATTCATCTGCGTTTCTCGGCGGCCTGTTTATTTTCATCCTATACTCTCCGGTTCTGATGTGAATTTTCGTGGCCGTCTGTCCTATGTAGACCTTAGTGCAGTAGTTGCACTTGATTTTGCAGACAGTCCCTAGCTGTGTTTACCTGGAGGCGATCCTTCAATTGCACCAGTGCAGTGCACAGAGTGTTTCCCCTCTGAAAAGCCACACTCATGTTAGCCGTGTTTAGAATGACCTCCGATGTCACTGTTTTATATGGAATAACGGCGGTACCAAGTCATTCTCCTTTGGATTTCGCCACCAGTACCAGTACCCTTCGTAACTGAAGCCTAATCAATCTAGCTGGATATCCACTACCCCGAAGTTTGTTCTTTACTTCAGTTTGGGCTGTTGTCCGATCGGCTTCTTCTGTCTACATGGCCCTCACACCCCTAAACAGTGATGACGCAATACTAGACAATACCGATTTCGGATGGGCAGACGAGCAGTTCAAAACTACCCAGTGACAGTTGGCTTCTCGTATACTGTGGTCTTTAGTTTCCCCTTGACCTTATCTGTCATGCAATCTGAAAATGCCAGTGTATCCGAGGTTGACTCTATCTCCATATTAAATTTGCTTGTGGACTCAGTTTCTTCAGATAGTTACAAAAATCACTAGCCTTGTTTCGTTTCACCAAGACGAAAGTGTCATCTACATAACGCCAGAATATCTTAGGTGGGCATGGGAATCTGGCTAATGCTCTCAGTTAAACCATAAATATAGTTGCCAAAACCGGGACATTGTAGTTCCCATTGCTAAACCTTGTTCTTGAATGTAAACCACGGAGTCGAAAACGAAGTGGGTTAGATTCAGGCGTATTTTTGTGCCTTCCACTTTTTCATCCACCGTGAGCTGAAAAGGTGTTGCCTGCTAGTAGCGGTAGCTTAGCTATTTCCAAAGAGTCCCCTTTTGACACATTTGTATATATATCATCTGGTTCAGCGGTGACCCACACTACTTTGTTGGCAAAGTTATACGAATTTTCAAAGTACTAAATTTCCCGATGAGGGGTTTTAAAATACCGGCCAAAAGTCTGGCCAGCTCATGCGGTGGGGGGCCTATTTCGTCTACTATAGGTCTCACCGGGACATCTGGCTTATGGATTTTTGGAAGGCCATAAAACCGTTGTTGGAAAGCACTTCTGCAGTGCAATCGATACCAGTTACCTTGCCCTAAGTGGTTTTTCACGGACCGCAAGTATCTGCCGACTTCAGCTTTACTCCTATTCATTATAGATGTAGTAGTCGCATTATGGATTTTCCGGTGAGGACCCTAAGCTAGGTGTTGATTGACCATCTGTAGATACTCTTGATCATGACAACAGTGACCTTACCGCCTTTGTAATCACCATGTTGTCCTCCTGTTTTAGGGTGTTTAAGGCTCTTCACTCTGCCGGTGTACTACTTGGAGCTCCTGGCTGCTGGGACTTAAGGGCCGAGATCAGCTGCACCTGAAGCTTCTCCATCTCCATTGGCGGAAGTTTTTGGAACACAGATTGAACGCTAAGGACTATTTTTTGCCGCCCTTGTCACCCTTTTGCTTACTGCAAAATTCAAGCTTTTCTCTACTAGACAACACTGTTTCTCATTTAGCGGTCTGTTTGATAAATTTACCACGCTACATTAGCTCATGGGGGGCCCAGGCTTAGTCACAGACTGATTAGGATTCTGTATTTTTTAGCGTAATTGCTCGAACTTACGGATTAGTTTCTATTTGCAGCGTTATCCTCGGATGTTTTTCACTTTCGTTTCTTCAGTATTGAGTAACTCGAAGTCTCCGGACGAGAGCACGGTTTGAAGATCTTGGTTGAGCCGATATGCGTGGTGACGGATATCAGATAAATGCTGAGTAGTCAAGTGTGGCCCCTGTTTCAGGAATGACTTGGCCGCTGAGAATGCTATTCGGATAGAAGCGAATGATGTGTCCGGTGGCTTAAACAATAAAGATGTGGGAATTATTTTGTGCGTCGAGCATCTTTTATTGAATATGCGGTGGTTCTCAGACTTCGCCCCTAGCCTTGCCAGTCGAAAGTAGTCACTTGAAAATTTGCGAAGTTGTTTCCGTAGTTGTTTTCAATCAATTAGAAAAAAGTTCGGAATCGGGTTCTATTAAATCTGCGAGGTGCGATGTAAAACATACGACCATAACCACATGACACCAATAATGCTTGTCCGTGAAGATTGTGTTCGGTATTAATCAGGGAATCGGTGGACGTATATTTCATCCTAACTGCTGTTCATTAGTACCATGTGAGCTTTTATTCAAAGCATGAAGCAGTAAATCCATTAGCTGATATGGAATGCATTTAGCTATGTTGCTTGTTCTTTACCGTACGTTAGACAAACATTGACTTCTGCCCCACAGAGAGCATCGATTCAGAGGTCTGCAGTGGGAACAAATCATTCATGTGATCTGTGCAACCCATTTCCAGTGTTGATGTCAACCCAATTTTGAGATTTCCGGCATTCCAGGGAGCCGACATCGTCGTAGGCTGCATATCATGGGTTAGAAACTCACGTCTATCCGGGGATAAAGCTCATATACGCTGCCTAGCTCTAAAAGAAGTCGTAATTGTCTATTGAGTTTTCTAAGGAATTGATCGGGTCTGAAATTTACCCAACCGTTTGTCTTCGCTATAAGACTGGCTTCTCGTAATCACTGCGTAGGTTAGTGCGGTCAGAAAAGCACCTGTTACGTATTTCAGATGGTGAATCAGAAAAGTATACTTACTACCCTTTATGTTTCCTGAAATGGGAATCTTAAGGAATCATAAAAACCAATCTTGAGTTTCTTAAAAAATTTCCTAATAAAGTAGATTTGAACCACTTGTAAGATCATTTTCGGACAGTGACCTCCCAGGAATACGATTGAGGGTCTTGATAAAACAAGACCGATAATGTAAGTGCCACTGATCTTAGTGAACTGCCAGAGTAGCTGCTCCATGTGAGCTAATCTTCGCCGTGCTTCCGTAACTCTGAGTGTTTTTATGGGCTGGAAAGTAAGCATTCTCGGAGACATTATGCAACATTCATCTGAATGATGCTATCGGTTTTTCGAGTCGATTTGTAGCGTTTCTGCACTAAATATTAACTGGAAGGCTACTTATACGGGCATTTTTGCAAACAACAACTTGCCTGTAGTCGTTTGAACGGAAAATGACAATGATGCGGCTACTATATCATTATTAAGTTAAACAGGACTGATACATAACCGTATGTTGTCAAGAAAGGGAAGTCCTGAAAGTCAAGACCTGGCCGGTTAAATCCACGAAGGCGCTCAGTATGCTCATTTTGAATGTTTTCCTCA
Source organism: Opisthorchis viverrini (assembly GCF_000715545.1). Taxonomy (NCBI): domain Eukaryota; kingdom Metazoa; phylum Platyhelminthes; class Trematoda; order Opisthorchiida; family Opisthorchiidae; genus Opisthorchis; species Opisthorchis viverrini. Next base: position 488,415 of record NW_008751934.1, read on the forward strand.
CTAGGGGGCTGTACGGAGAAATTACTAAATTTCATTCTAGCAAAAGGGAAACAAATAAAGCAAGTGCTCGTGAATTTTTCTGATATTTTCATGAACAGAAACTGAGGCACATGACCACTGCCATCTATCTATATAATGATAACTCTCGAGAAACATAACTGTTTTTTGTCTGGAACTGGTTTCAGGTGTGGGAAGTGGGCAGTCGCCATGTTTTTTCTGGCTCTGTGTCAATGATGATTAAGTGCCTACTCTGTCATAGACTCACTTCTGCCCATTTATCCCGGAATGGTTTTGATTAATCTAAGATAGTTAAAATAAATGCAGTAATTCATAGATAACTTTTAAATGGTTTCATTCGATTGCATTTGTACTTGAAGACAAGATGCTATCATGCCCGAAGCAGTAAATAACGATAAAATCACGAACGAGTCGTAAAACCGATTGTGGAAGATTTTGTTGTTGCCAGAAATGTTACTGCTGAGGCCATAATGGAGTTAAGTTGAAGAAAGGGAACTAGTCCCGTTGAAGTAATCTTGAACATGTTTGCTACTGTTGTTTTAATTATTATTAACTTAACCAAAAGTTTGCACTGCCGTTGGTTTCTTGGAATAAATAATTTTATTAATGCACCATAAAATTGTTTTTTTTGTGGAACAGAGTTTGTTATTCTGCTGCGCTTCAATGTACCCGAACAACACAGGTAAGCTGAAATGATTTGCTGGTCTTGCTCCACGTTTACTGTAGAAATGAATGTACTTTAAAAACCTTCGGCCTCGGCTTCCCGAGCTACTGCTCGAGCGAACGGAAAACTTTTTCATTGTTTTGGAGGAAGAGTTAGATTTGATGTTCGCGATATGCCATATTATGGAAAAGGCTCATCGGGAAGCAAGTTTTCGAAAATATTGCTAGCTCACATGATGACAACCTCGTATGTTATGTTGAGATTGCTGTACTAACTACTAATACAGTATCCATCATACGGATATTGTAACAGTTTGATTAAAATTCGAATCCGTATACGAGCAACAGATAAAGTGTCAGTCAACGGTTCTTGCATTTCCACTGACCACAGTGATATAGATTCTCACATGGACCACCCAAACGTCGGCAAATGCATGAAAGTAGGTTGGGAATCAGATCGAAATTCAAACCTGTTTCTCATCAGAAACTTTGCGTGTCGTTTCCGCCTCCAGTTTGCTTTGAGATAGCTCAGTGATTGTGACGTGAACATATTGACCGGAAGATCGGTGGTCCGAACCAAACATCTGTACGTCCACTGCTCCTGTCTAGGCCTAGGTAGCCTGGAGGTATCACAACCCTCGTACTAACTTCGGGTGGCCATGAAAGCTAGGCGTCAAAGGTGTGTTACAGCTGAATAAGTGATTCTTTCTAACTAAAATTTACAAAGCCGGATTTATTAGAACGTACTCTGTCAAATCACTGCACATCCGAAGTATTTACACATCAAACACCGATGATGGTTGTCATGAGGTTTATACGGTGAGTGAAACAAGATATCAAGTCAGCCACTATACTAAACCCTTGTGTTCCATCTAACACGTTATGGACCACAGCAGAATAGTCAATGCGGTGTCATCTGGTGCAAAAGATTAGTGTGACGCTCATCTCCGAACATCTGCACCAGATGTACTGTGTTGCGTGACACCGTTTTCTAAAAGAATACAACCTAGGACAGCGATTGCCCGACACACACCGTCCTCGTAAGACTGCAGTACGTCTCGACGATAACTCATCCGGTGCATTGCATCCCCGAAGTAGGGCAACCCTTGACACAACGTTCTTGAGACGCCTTGCTCAGAGACAACATCTGTGACGGCACAAAGTTCCATTTCCATTGCACTCATAGAACCCTGTAAAATCGTAAGCCACACTTTTTCACATCACGGACTTTGATTCGGGATTTCCAGAAAACAAATGACGGCCGCAGAGCCCGTCCTTTCTGACACTTGTGACACATGTGACACATGTGTGTCTGTGTGTGAATGTGCGCTGCTGAACTACTTATCCATGCGCGTTCATGTCCCATTTGCTGAGCCTCCCTTGACTTGTTTTCTCATGAGTTCGGTGTGATCGCACGTCCAATCCGAATCACAAGAACGTCGTCGGGATGACCGTAACCCAAGCTACTGAGCCATCATTCCGCTCGCCGTTGTTTAGTGTGCGGACGTTGACACTGCACTGTGCCAGTCAGTGACAGACGTGTGAACTTGTTGACGCTACGAACGTGAACAACTGAGGCTTATTGCTTACCCTTGTGTAAAGGTACCGTAGACTTACGAACCCAATTCTTCCTTTTGGTATTCGCGATTGTCGAACCTACGCATCACTCAAAGTTCCATGTCGGGAACCTCAACATTAGGTATGTATACCTTGTGTTATGTTTTCACATTATGATAACAAAGCCAGTAAGAGGTAGAAAATATCAAGATTTCACATAAAAAACAAGATAAGCGATACAACGGTAATACCAGGGCTAAGAGAGCATGTAACCAACCAGAATTACAGAAAAATTGCAGCCAACTGAGTTTGACCAATGCTGGGCATGAGTATCAAACCACAGCTCTAAGTACATCGATTTATACGTCTCATTCATCATTCGAATAGAACATATTCAGCTACTGAGAGAATTCTTGAATCGGTCAAGAAATAGTCTTTTTAGAAAAATATAGTCAACCCACTGATTGGTTCCAAACATTTCCTAAATGTATCCAGCACATCCGATTTTTCATTGTTCCGCTGCCTCGGTTTCAGGACACTCATACCAGTCGAACTTCGGCCAAGTTTCTGACGTCACCTTAGACATATCAAGGCTTACATAACTGCACTCCACCTCAATAACCCGTGGGTCGCACCACCCAACAGCGGTGCACAATAGACCCAGACAGCTTTAAATAGGTGGAACATTCAACAACAGAGCTGTTAAGTTCCTATGCATTTAGTCCGATTTTATGACTATCCGTTGATAGTAATTCACTGTCTCATCCCACATAAATATGCGGATTTGAAGTTACAAATGACTGTCCGTATTCGTTGGGATACCGATTATGATCTTGAAATAATGCTAAAGAACCGGATTGTTCGCCAGAATAGAAATTTTTGGTTTGAATTGGCAGCAGACCGAGCATCTACAAGATGTGAAACTGTTTCGGATGGCAAAATGATAATACTAATGGAAATTTCGTTTCATTAAGAACGTGAATTTCCACATATTATCTAGTTGCAAGAAATTGGAAATCTAGTCGCCAAGACTCTCACTAGAGGGAATACAAGCAATCAAAGACAGGTGGTTCGGAATTCAACATCGAAAAATAGACGAAGCTGTAATGTAAGTTACGGTCTTGAGACTTTGCTTTCATGCACCGCACCATGGAATATAACATTTTGTTTTTTTGTGCGTCTTACATCAAGTATTCTTCATGACATGCCCGATTTCATCCGTCACTTTGTGCTTTTATCCATTGTACTATTAAAACAGCCCATAATTTCTGCAATCGGCCGAACCCAAACCAACCAGGTCGAGATCTTTTACGAATGGCGTTATGCTTCATCTCCATCTTCAACGAAGCCAGATGACCCGATCAGGGAACTTCCGCGGTGTGCGCATTCATTAGCTTTCGGGTTGCCAAAAAAACCTCTGTTAATAGGACTGGCTGGTGTCCTGTTTGTTGTGCTTGGCGAGTAGTGAACAGAACGACAATAGTCAATAAAACCTGAGCCACCGACATTTATCTCAGCGGTATCTACAGAAATGAAGATAATTAATTTGTTACTGAACGAAGCAGTGTCTGAGTGTGCACAGCCACCAGTATACGCCAAAATGTTTGACAACGGGGAATTTTCGTTCTTGAATGCGCATCTACGTAACGAACATTTGGTTCATTTTCTTCCACTCGAATATCACCCTCATATGAATGGTGTTTTGCAGTCTTATATGCAGAGAATCATTCGCACAATTTACTTATATTGCAGCTGCGTCAGTAACGAATTCTGATGATTCGGTTTCATATTCCCAACGATACAACGACTCAACGAGGGTGTAGCTGAGTGGCTCTGCCATTAGTAGAGATCTACCTTGTGAAAAAATACAGCAAAATAGGGTGTTTACTGCTTCCGCGTTGGGATCATACAACAGCCACGAATATAGGCATACAGTGATGATATACACTAATGCTCAATGCAATACATAAACGCATCGTCACTATAACCAGGAAATCTGAATAACGGGAGGCCACACTTTTTTTCAGATTAAAAACCAAAGGCGAAGTCTTCGTGGCGCAGAGACAGTGTGCAAGAAATATCTACTCTTTGTTGCTTCAGTCTAGGTACAACCTTAGTTATATCTTTGTTTTTATTTAGACCTACGACGAACGTGCGTAGTCATCCATCCATCTGCTATAATCCATTTAGGCGTGAGGATTAAACAGTCCTACCAATGGAATATCGGAAAAATTACTCTGGTGTCGCAAAACAGTCTGAACGAATGATTCGGTCTGTTTGCCACTACCAACTGATCCGCCTTAGTCTCACGTTGGATAACCAGACCCCAGTTGATTGAGAGTTATTTAAAGGGCAAAGAGCGACACCAAATCCACAGTTGGACCCATGTAATGGGACAGAATAATTATCTCCTCACAACAATTCAATTAGACATTTAGTTATTCAAAAGTATATTTCATTCAGCAGTCATATACAATACCATCAAACTATTGCAAGCATCTTCCCACAATCTGTTCATACATTCAAGACTCAACTCTGGATGATTTACTGCAGGCAGAAGATTCGCCTTTGGGTGTACGAATTCCTTATTCAATTTAGTTGAAGCGGCGCACTCATCTACATAGGGGGGGGGGGGACAAAACGCATTGCTAAATCGAAGTACATGATCGTGATCCTTTTGAAATGTGTCCCTCGTTCGCATACTATAATGAGTTTATTGTATTTGGTACTCCATGAAATGTATCTTAAGAAATCGCAACTACATGTGTTTGTTAGATCAACGTTTGTATTTTTGGAGTCAAGTAGTCATCGCCAAAAAGGGAAGTCAGAAATGTACATGATCTACACAAGTAGGTGTGATGTGTAATTTCAAGCCGATACTGAGAGACTCAGGAAATCAGCTGACCACTGGTGAACAATGATCCATGTTAGCGGAGGGATTGTTGACTGTGAAGCAATGAGTGTGGACCTGAATGAATGTTTCCGCAAGACTATGATTAGATCCAGAGGAGCGGAAAAGACGCGTCCGATGCCTCTGTGTCTGCTTGGTGGGTTCTAAAAAGCATAAAAACGATCATGTGACTAGGCCTTTCAAGATCCAGCCGTTTTCTCATGAACTGGTACCACATTATTGTTCGGCAATTTCGTAATCGATCCTTCGACCACGTCTGTAAGCTTTACACCACTCGAGAGGAGTCCCATGAGGAGCCATTTCGACGGGGCCATGTGATCTGCACATTGATGTGATCATTTCAAGGTCAGAAGTAACAAGCAAAGCAACCTGCCATCAAGTCAATAAAAACACAATATTGACTAGAACAACTAGAATGACTACCACTGAACCAACGCTCAAAGGTGGACCCAAAGATTAGCTGCAATACGCATAAACCAGGCGACCATACATCGATTCAGTAAGTAAATTTGACAAACGCATTGGTCAGCTCCAGAAGCGTACATGACTAATGCAAAGAGAGCCAAACTTATAGCTCAAACAACCAACCTTGCCATGTATAAATAAAATCACTTGACCTGTCAACGTTACTGGCCGCTGATTTCTGAATTAGCGTGGTTCTCGCTGAAGAGTAATGAAGTGTAGATTATCGACGTTTCCCGGTCCCTTTTAGGGGATCCGTATTTCACCCATGCGATGGTTGAATTCACGAGACCTGGAGAGGCCTGGAGAGTTCAATGAGGCAGATACCTATTCAGGAGGAGGTCATTGTACAATATTACCATGGTCTACTTGGACAATATCTGCTATGTTCAGAGGACTTGGGTGGCCAAAGCATGATAGGGGATCCACTATTCACACAAATTGGTTGTCAGCTCAACGGTTTCTCGCTTGTGGTGTGCTATCTAGAGTTTCAATATTGAGAGGTCGAAACCATAGGAAAGTGTGAAGATTTCCTTCAAAAATGTACTCAGTGTAAGTGCTTAGTGAATGACCATGTCAGCTCTCGACACACTTGCAATCAAGTATCATACATTCATTACTTCCAGGAGACAAGATGCACACCGTCTTGATTACATGCCACAACCTCATCAGATCGAATATTGTTGGTTGTGACAAGATCTCTCTCTCTCTCTCGTCGGGACTTGAAAACGCGTTCTTTGTAACGACCTCCGTTTTAAGAGTGTCCCACTGTACCGATCTGTGCACAGCGGTTCGGTCATGCTAATTCGCTATCAGTCGACCAGATAAGACACTAACTACGAATTCGCAGTGTCTCCTTCTGTTCTAACCCGGGTAAATAAATACAACGCACCAAACGAGTGTTCAGTGTATTGCTCATTATCATTATTATTATTACGAGAAGACAAATATGGACATTTAGTGATCCAACAACACGAATGTGAAAAAAATTCACTGATATTGCTTCAGAACCAAACGAGGGTAGAGCTTGCATGCGTTTTCACTGGTGATTTGCTTCACCGTGGCCACATCAACACCCTTCACTTCTGCGACGAATTCACACACCTTAGTGACTTCTGCGGGTTCGTTGCGATCCTGACGGTGGAAAATGGTAATGATTGGCTCAGGTGGAGATTGGGCGAAATTGTAAATGGTAGATACAACATTAAAAAAAACAGAGCGAATTACACAGAACTGGACAACGTAGTTCAGGTTTCTGATCAATAAACTGATCTGCAAAATCATCCAAGACATTTCCCATTTCTTGAAACACCGAAGATTTATTTTTTGTGGTTGCAGTTCCGAAGTACGAGTGAAGGGGTTCAAGCCCAAGCCAGCATAGCTCATCTAAAAGCAGATTTGGACTTTTTACCCAATGAAAATTTTTGGCAAAACATCAACCATAATTAGGAATCTTGTGATTCAGCCAATATTCATGAACTGAGAAACTGACCATGCAGATCAGAAAAACTGTAAGTGGACAAATGTTTGTAACTATGTTCGGGAAAATTACTGGTCTTCTGATGTGTCATTCCAATGAAAATCATGTAAACGAGGAGGGTTGGAGGGAAGCTTACTTCAGGGTTGACACCCAGCACAGGCGAATCAGTCTCTAACAGCAGATGCGTTAGAGGGACGGCCTTCACGAGTTCTTGTTTCTAAATACAGAGGGGGAAATCAAGTGGGATCACAGTGTTGTGTTCTTCGGCTATTTGCATCAAACAAGTAATGATACAACAAACCGACTGGTGAAACTAGTTGATATCATGTGGAGGCAAGAACTTGGAGCTACTGAATTGGAATATGAACAAACTTATGACATTAATTCGGTCAGGATGGCAAAAAGATATTGAGCAAGAGATACTGACATACATTTTGCTTTCAGTTGCGAAGCATGTCACGCTTTTCATACAGGAATTCAGCGGTAAACAGGAAAGCGGAAAAGAAATTTTCTTGACAGAATCCATAACTTGTGGGGTCGCTCAAATACCTTCACGACGGGTTTCGTTTCTCTTCGAGTTTCCATCGGCCTTTTCACATATTTGGTTGAAAAGTGTCATAGACGAGAGACTCAACTGGGATTCAGCTGAGTGTGTCGCTAAAATTAACTTCATTCAGAAGTGGGTTACTTGAGTTAAAACGACATATTTTCCGAACAGCAGGTGAGGGGGGCTAGTTCATGTCTAGATAAGAGTTTCCAAAAGATACTTTTTGTGTGCACAAAACCATCTGTCCGTGAAAGGTTGGTGAAGGAAACGTCGAGAGAGCATTCATTTGAAACGTTTTCCTTTCACATCCCCCAGGTTGTCGAGAGAATAATAGACGAGAGATCAACTGGGATTCAGCTGAGTGTGTCGCTAAAATTAACTTCATTCAGAAGTGGGTTACTTGAGTTAAAACGACATATTTTCCGAACAGCAGGTGAGGGGGGCTAGTTCATGTCTAGATAAGAGTTTCCAAAAGATACTTTTTGTGTGCACAAAACCATCTGTCCGTGAAAGGTTGGTGAAGGAAACGTCGAGAGAGCATTCATTTGAAACGTTTTCCTTTCACATCCCCCAGGTTGTCGAGAGAATAACTCCTTAAGAATAACTCCTCAAGAAATAGGATACCCAGTGAGTTTGATTAACCGTCAACCAAGAAAGACATTGGCTCCAGTATCTAGACGATTGGCACAGAAGTCATTCCATATAAAGCAGGAACATCGGAGGTTATTCGAAGGCTGTTGAACTTAGCCAACATTCGAGTAGCTTCTCAGAAGGGTAAAAAACGCTACGCTCAGTTTTGGTGCAGTTGAAAGATCCCTTTCCGGTTGAAAGGACTAGGGACTGTGTGTATAAAATTAACTGCAACGATTGCACTAAGGTTTACATAGGACAAACAGCCGGAGAATTGTACACCAGAATTGGTGAGCGTGGATAGAATCGAGGATATGGAACTGGCGAGCTTATGGAAAGCGGTCTTAGATAAGCCGTGTTGACACGTGACGGTGTGGTTGTCAGTCCAGGTAGAATCTTTAGAAAAAAGCGGGGGGTGGGGATGGAAGTCCCAACCCGACCAAAGGTCACAGCATCCTTCTTACACAACTATCTCAGCGCTAGTTCACCCACACAGGAAGTTCAAACGACGTTCAAGGGGGACCATCAAATGGACTGAACCAGAGGAACTAGACCCTAGGCTAGACCCAAACACATGTAGGTTTCCTCACCGACCAAACACTTGTTCAGCCACTCTAACACACTAAAATCCCTCGGCCGACACCCAGCAGAGATTTAGCTTGACTTAGCTGATTGGTTCTCCTTCCGCCTTAAATCTTGACCAACCTCGGAACCTAGTCACTTGTCCTGGCGAAGCTTTTGTGTCAGAAGCGAGACGTTGCCCAGCAATAAATCTACGGATTGTCACCAAACTTCTTCGAAAACTCCTTAAATTCTGTTAATTTAGTCAGGCTATCCCGATTTTATATGGAGACTTCACGTGAACCGTAGAAAGGTTTACGCATAAATAGGAAAATCTACCGATTGTTTGGCGCACCACGTTTAGGGCTTTTTGAGGACAGTTTAGAAAAAGCGAAACACCAACTGGTCTACAAACGGTCGCTCCATAGCTTATCCGAACCTACGGTCCCTAAGCGCATGAGCTGTTTCCAACTCCTCAAGATATCGAAATGCGTTTCAACACCTATCATTGGCATGTGCTTCTGACCAACACCTCAGTCTATATTTGGATCACCCTAGTCACATCTACCAGAGATTTCGGTGTTCCACGAAGATGAATTCCGTATATGTTTAACAGCACCAGGTGTTCTTCTAACCAGACACCACCGCAAGGACCACATGGAGTGGAGTATTTTGGGCGTCATGCAAATGTGGTTTGAAAGAACACTGTTCAGTAGTAGCAGAAATATATGCACTGTGAGCCATTAGTAAAAAGAACATGGTGCGCTGACAGAAATAAGAGCAGAAAACGGTTCATCACCGCGCAACAGAGTTAAACAGACAAATGGGCATAATTATATGGTCAGTGACCACATAACAAAGAATATTAGCCAAAAGATTAAATTGACCTCGAATTAAACATACTTGACTGCAGAGTGAAGGTTCATGTCAGTCGCCAGAATGGTTACCTTACAGCCTAGCAGGTGTCTAGTCCTTGCGGTTCATTTTATCTACCAGTTCACCTACAGCTCATATATAGATTTTCTATGTTTGCATTAGCGAAACAGACCGACGTCTCTCACAAACAACAGATTAAAATGTTAGAAGGATATTACGAGCAATCGGAACCTGAAACGTCTGGCGTGCAGCAATGTGATTTTGATGAAAACCACTCGGACAGCCTCACACACACGTGTTGATTAGCCACTCCTCTCAGTTTAGAAAGTAGGCTTACATCCTCAAGTGCCCGCTAGATAAACAATGTCTCGTTCCGTCCTGTTTGTTGCTACACACCTGTATTATAAATATTGCGCGTTCTGAATTCACTACTGGCGAAAGCAAACGAAATGCTAACATCTCGTGACTTGGGTCTTCTTGCCGCTCTATGGAAACGGACTGAGGATACTCAGTTTCCGAAACATCATATTCACAAAGCAGTAAAGCTTGTGTACGAAAAAAAGTGAGAAGTGGAGTAAGTATTATTTTTCAGAGAGGGAGATGTTCAGGTAGCGTAGATAGTCACTGGTTTGTTCGCTGAGCTGGGCAGTTTGATTGCAAACATTTTATCATCCCCGGTCCGGGGATGTCCGTAAAGATGCTGAATCAACACCGCCTAGTTTCGGCGCGATGCTCAAATTCTCTTATTTCAATGATGGTGGAGGTTGTGTGCAATTTGTTCTTGGTATATATCTCTGAGATGTACGGACTTTTGCACCAAGTCCTCCTTGTTACCATATTTTCAAGTCTTCCAAAAGCTTTTTCCTTTAAACTAGTCAACGAAGTCGTATAAAGTGCAGATGCGTTTTGTGAAAAAGTTTCACTTATTTTACTGACTCGGCTGGCGCAATAAAACTGGCTCTCTCAAATTGTCATCGTGTGATTCGAAACACCGACTTAGGTTGCGGCAGGAGAAACTGTGAAGAAGGGTATTTCGTATCTCCCGGAGACAACCTTCGAACAGCATCTGAATTGTTCTCTTCAAAGCGAGCAAAAATATCTTACACTCTATAAAGAGAATAGGAATAATGACAAAAATAACTCGTGACCTGCTACAAAAGGTAGGCAGGTAGGGTTGATAATTAGAGTAAATTACCAGGCATCCAGTGTGAAAATACAAGAAACTTGTAAGACTTAACTGAGGAACGTGACCTGGAATAAGTACGGTGATATGCCCAAGAGGATACTAAGAACAGTGCACTTTCATGAAGAGGTTTTTTTTCTACCTAACTCCGAAGGTGTGTTCTATTAAAGAGGACCAGCGCATACCAAAGCAGCTATTGGTTAATTAAACCTTTCGCTCGTACAGAAAAGTTTTTCTCAAGGGAATAACCTTCGTCTGATTTTTGCCTCCTACAATTGTTTTGGCAAGTGAAATTCATCAGGATTTCACACACTCATTTCATTAGATATTCCTTAAGTGGTAAGACAGTAACAGTAAGTGGGTGGAGAATCAGTACAACCAGGAAAACTGAGGGTCATATGTGAAAAAACGGCAGGGTGATAATGATTGCTAAAGTACAACGCAGTGAAATGGGGAAAACAACCGATGCTCAAAATCCGGTTGGAAGTGCTCAGATCTCATCCGATCTTTCAGCTGATGCGAGAAATCATTACCCTGCGCGACCCAACAAACAGTGATAATATACCGAGCTGAGAATACATTACAACAACATTGTGATTTGAGGCAGTAGTAAATTATCTCGCAAGAACCAAGGTGATAATGAATGGGTAATGAATGGGAACGACTATGCGCAACGTATGGTGGAACTACCTGTTTACTTCGGAGCACACAAGGCGGTATGGAGAAGTAGTATCCCTCCTGTACACCCAACATGGCCACCGAAGGTCGCCCATCGAAAGCATGCATTTGGACACGTGACGCGCCTAAATGCGAACGACAGAAGGTAACTAATAAATGGATGAATCACGTTCTTTATGTCAAGGAAAGAGCGAGAACGGCGGCTACGGAGACATTAGGAAACGTGACAGATTGACTGGAATATGGAAATCAACATCACATCATCATCCAGAGCAAGGCATTAGTTTTCAACATCGACGCTTCGATGCCATACAGTCATGATTTATTTGAAGGCCCTATGGTGTAGAAAAGAATGAGGATGGACAGGAAAGAGACTTAGTGCTAGCCTACTACAAGCATTTCTAGGTGTCTACTCCTCCAGAAACTCATTTAGGCAATCAGGATAAAAACTGACAGCAAGAACGTCACTGACATCTACGAGCAGCCACATCTTGCAGCGCCTCCAACCAGACGCAGTGGGGATAACTTTGTCCCCATCCTAGAGTAGCACCGACAGAACCCTGACATACTTTATTATCTAACGTCACTGCTACGAGCAGCCACATCTTGCAGCGCCTCCAACCAGACGCAGTGGGGATAACTTTGTCCCCATCCTAGAGTAGCACCGACCGACACCTGACATACTTTATTATCTCTTTCACACCCCTATGCCATATCACCTCTCTGCTTCCAGCACTCTGAACCGGACGCAAAAACAGTACTCTTTTCGGCAAACGACGGCTTGGCACGCATAACACGTCCTAACACATGCAGCGTTTGGTGCTCGATAGGTTCTTCAATGGAAGTCACCGTTGCACAACCGAACACTCGCTTTCTAATCACCGATACCAAAACAGTGCATTTAGAGTTCTGAGACAAAGATTGTCGAACACCTGAAGACACCCCAGTTCCGATGCTCAAAAAGGCCAAGTCTCATAGCTATGCCACAAAAAAGCCCGAACTATGGCCTGATACACACGTCCATTGATATTCAGGGATGTATAACTTTGACATCATAGGTCCCTCAAATTATCGAAC
>NW_008751934.1:501216-514887 GCF_000715545.1 Opisthorchis viverrini
TCATTAGATATTCCTTAAGTGGTAAGACAGTAACAGTAAGTGGGTGGAGAATCAGTACAACCAGGAAAACTGAGGGTCATATGTGAAAAAACGGCAGGGTGATAATGATTGCTAAAGTACGACGCAGTGAAATGGGGAAAACAACCGATGCTCAAAATCCGGTTGGAAGTGCTCAGATCTCATCCAATCTTTCAGCTGATGCGAGAAATCATTACCCTGCGCGACCCAACAAATAGTGATAATATACCGAGCTGAGAATACATTACAACAACATTGTGATTTGAGGCAGTAGTAAATTATCTCGCAAGAACCAAGGTGATAATGAATGGGTAATGAATGGGAACGACTATGCGCAACGTATGGTGGAACTACCTGTTTACTTCGGAGCACACAAGGCGGTATGGAGAAGTAGTATCCCTCCTGTACACCCAACATGGCCACCGAAGGTCGCCCATCGAAAGCATGCATTTGGACACGTGACGCGCCTAAATGCGAACGACAGAAGGTAACTAATAAATGGATGAATCACGTTCTTTATGTCAAGGAAAGAGCGAGAACGGCGGCTACGGAGACATTAGGAAACGTGACAGATTGACTGGAATATGGAAATCAACATCACATCATCATCCAGAGCAAGGCATTAGTTTTCAACATCGACGCTTCGATGCCATACAGTCATGATTTATTTGAAGGCCCTATGGTGTAGAAAAGAATGAGGATGGACAGGAAAGAGACTTAGTGCTAGCCTACTACAAGCATTTCTAGGTGTCTACTCCTCCAGAAACTCATTTAGGCAATCAGGATAAAAACTGACAGCAAGAACGTCACTGACATCTACGAGCAGCCACATCTTGCAGCGCCTCCAACCAGACGCAGTGGGGATAACTTTGTCCCCATCCTAGAGTAGCACCGACAGAACCCTGACATACTTTATTATCTCTTTCACACCCCTATGCCATATCACCTCTCTGCTTCCAGCACTCTGAACCGGACGCAAAAACAGTACTCTTTTCGGCAAACGACGGCTTGGCACGCATAACACGTCCTAACACATGCAGCGTTTGGTGCTCGATAGGTTCTTCAATGGAAGTCACCGTTGCACAACCGAACACTCGCTTTCTAATCACCGATACCAAAACAGTGCATTTAGAGTTCTGAGACAAAGATTGTCGAACACCTGAAGACACCCCAGTTCCGATGCTCAAAAATGTCAAGTCTCATAGCTATGCCACAAAAAAGCCCGAACTATGGCCTGATACACACGTCCATTGATATTCAGGGATGTATAACTTTGACATCATAGGTCCCTCAAATTATCGAACGCGACCCGAACCTTGCAGATTCGTGTACTGACTTCATCTGTCACACCACAATTAGAGCTAATACAACCTCCCAGATACGTGAAACGCCCCACAACGTCGAGTGCCTCTCCCTGGATCGTAAGTGTCATGCTCGGTGACTCCATGTTGACGAGCATGACGTTACACTTTGCCGGTGAAAATACATGCGAAAGGATGCTATTTCTTTGGTCAGTTAATCCAGAAATATCCGCGCCTTCTTTTCCTTTTCGAAGACGATAAAGATTTCGTGTGCATCCTCCCAGTCGACAAGGTTTCCGTCAGCAGCTACTTTAGCACTAATGTTTCATGGAACCTCCAGCGTTCGTCTCCTTATCTCATCGAGCACAAAATGAAATAGGAATGGCATCCAAGCTTCGTACACGGAAGTTTTTGATGAGCTATCCGTATACTATCACACGCCTGAAAGTCTGAGAATACAAACTAACGGGGGCATGTTTAGAGGTTCTTATCGACATACTCGGCCAAAGGCAACTTCGAATTTCCTTCTCGAGATGAGGACCTAAAATTTTCTAAAAGTCTTATGCTTTTTGAACTCAAGATCTCTGTGTACAAATGATTGAAATGATCAGCTCTAACTCTGCTTACTTGGGAAATAACATGGACATCGGAATCCCAAGTACAAAGTTGAAGGAGTTTATTTTCAGTCGTACTGTAAAATTGTAAATTCTCTCCAACAACCAGCCTCACCAATCAGACGTTCTCCCCTCCAAGGTTACACGTGAGATTTCATTTCTCACATCGATTTGAACTTGAGATATATAAATGATAGCTTCATAGCATACAGGTCAGGTGGCCGCTGATCTTTTGGCCAAGCTTAGCAATTGGCTTGCAATGGTCGGAGAGAAGTTATGATCAACCATTTCGTTTGTGCAGCTAATCATGACTACAGTTCATCAGCGAAGCCCAGTAGTCAGATAGCACTCACAAGCTTGCTTCGGTAGCTCAACAACTCCAACGTACGCAAAAACAAACTATACTGGTAGGTAATCACGTACGATACCGATGTAATATCTACGTTATAAAAGGAATATGGTACGCTCTCTG
This sequence comes from Opisthorchis viverrini, assembly GCF_000715545.1. Lineage (NCBI taxonomy): Eukaryota > Metazoa > Platyhelminthes > Trematoda > Opisthorchiida > Opisthorchiidae > Opisthorchis > Opisthorchis viverrini. The sequence goes on from NW_008751934.1 coordinate 503,622, forward strand.
TTTTATGAGATGAGTCCTCGAAAGTCGCATTTCAATAAAGCCGTCCATAAAGTGAACGAAAACCGGGATCCGTTCACCCACAAACATTCTTTTCTGAGAGAAGCTGCTCTGTCCCGAAGTATCGCGCACAAAAGTTACCTTGACCCATTTACTTTAATGGACACAGCTTCTGAGAGCAGTTCTTTTGTCTTGTCACCCATCTGTTTAAACACCCGTTCAATCATTGCGATGAACGAAGATATTTCCGTGATTTTATGTGCCACTAAACATGCCACTGTGGTCGCGCTTGTAATGAAACCCTATATCAAGTATAATGAAAGATGGGGTCGTCAAGGTGTCATGTGACGTGGCCGCTCTGTTTTCACGATCCCCAAGATAGCCATAAGGAATGATGTAGATTGAAATTACACCTGCAGCGCAAACAGACCTAGCAGTGTCATGCTAACAAGACCATCGAACCGATTCAAATGGATTGTGAGGATTGATACTATTGCATGTTGAAGGAGAAAAAGGTTAGAACGAATAGTCAAAGTGGAATATTATAAAACAAGAGATTCAACTAGGATTCAGGTGAGCCCCCCGTGGAAAGCAAATTAGTATGCAATTGTTGAAGGCCAAGGACTTATCTGCGAGCGGAAATAATCCTGCGAAAAAATTAAGAGGGACAAAAATTATGGGACTCTTGGTGTTTGAATTTTCTATCCAGGGAACCAACGATATCCAAAACGCTTCGGCATATTAACCTTTTCCGCAGTAGAAGCCATTACGACAGAAATTTTGCAACCGGAGCTATGCGAGTGAGAATATACCTCATGGACACTCGTAGTGCCTGGAACATTAGGAAATGACCAGAGATGGATCATATGGTCGCCGTTTGTGTTTTTGAAACAGTGTTTCCATTCAACTGCCAGCATCCTGGTTCCTATTTCGATCTAGTGTTGGACCATCACCAGATGACTGCCATTGTAGTAAGTTCATTTTATGCATCAGTACCACGCCAATCCTGACTGGAACTGACTGTACAACCGATTGGAACACGTACTTGCTTGCGATAGTTTTTCTTCTGAAAAGAAGTTTCTCGCTTTTTGTGATACAGCAGTACCGGCGGAGTTATTAATCGCTTGAAAACACTACATCTACTCATAAATAGTTGGAGTGTAAGAAGGATTATGGGTCGCTCTCAAAAGGGGCATTATACTCGAGTGATCACTTCCGATACTCAGTAGCAGTGATAGCTTTAGGAGAAGGATTGTTTAAACTACGAATGTCTGTGTTTTCAGGAAATACACTTCTTGATAAGGATCACCCTCAGTGCAATCAAACACACGCATGATTGAACCTAACAAGCAACTCTAGACCGCTGATTATTTGCAGATTAGATGGGCATTCGGTGAATACTAGACAAAAATAAAAATACGCATAGCGGTAACGAAGAAACATATACCGGGGGCCAGAAATGAACCTACGCCCCTCGAGTCTGTCTTTCATTGTAGAAATACGATCTCACGAACCCCGTAGGTGGATGATGGTTTCGGGCTACCACTCAAAGCTTGCATGCCGGCATAGCTTCCTACAGACTTCAGACGGAAGAGATGTGAAGTGGTTCTCAGCTATGCCATACAAGACGACATTTAGAAGTAAAGAGTCTGTTTTCTCGTTTGAAGTCCTTCTTGTAAGTGACATCCAAAACGCGTTACCTCGTGCAGTATTCGCAATCCAAAATTCCAGTCATATGATGGTTTTTGCAGGGGAACTTGAATAAAACCCCTTAGTGTGTAACTAGGATAGCAAACATTCGATGACTTGCCCATGATTAGGAGTTTTGCTATAATAATCCAACACGTTCTCTGAGTTGGATTACAATACGACACAATGCATTGCGAGATGTACCGCTTCTTCACATAAATACGATGGCTTCCACTCAGCAGTGGTTGTCCGTTCGCTCATGAAATTTCCGCGGAAACAGTCAGTATCAGGAAATGTCAAGATTGTTGGTAGTGTAAGGAGATTTGGGATTTTTTTGTGGGATTTCGTCCTGTAAGTGAGGCCAATCTAGGTTGAAAAGCCGCGGAGCGCTGTACAGCTGTTTCATTCTTATTAGGAATTTCCTGTAAGTAGGCCAATCTATTCTTCTCAGTTTTTCAGCATAGATTGGTTTCACCTGTAGGACGAAATCTCCACAAATGTCAAGATGGCTTTGAATGAAGCGAAACGGCGCGCACGCGGGGAAATCTATTCAGAAAGACCCATACAAATGAAAAATAACGGTCAGACATTATAACACCGCAGCATTAGCCTGGTAGCTTTGGCATTAAAGGTGCTGTCTGATCTCATCATTTGAAGATTGACTGAACACAGAGGGAGACAGATACGTAAAAACCAAACCGAGATGACGGATCGACGGATTCTCACCCTCCAACAGATTCCGGAAGAGCGAGGATGTTAAAGACTTTGTACTTGACCATCGGTGTGCTCGAAACATTGTCCAAGCCTGGCGGGAACACCGGATCTGTAATACTGAGGTAAACATAGTGGCGTCCGGAAGAAATAACCCGCCCGCGATAGATTAACTGATCACACTCCATAGGTTAGGCTGGATTGGTAATGTGCTACGTATACCGGTGACCGACTTTTCCAAAGAGCCCTTTTCACACAGTCACGCGGAGGATGAAAACGAGTCAGGGGTAGTCAAACAATGGTTAGCCTCCGAATGTTAGCTATCTACAACTATCTCTGCAGATGAGAAAAACTGTGTATCACTGCACAAAATGCACGAGGGTTGTAGACCCGGAAACGATTATGATGATGATGATGATGATGATGATGATGATGATGATGATGATGATGATGATGATGATGATGATGATGATGGTATCAGCACAGTGCGCCAGTGCGGAGTATCCGTGCGGTTCTTAACGTGCACAATAGACGACCGGACGTTCACATCGTCCGGTTACCCAAAGGACATAAGCAAAACCACATAAGTCGAGCACGTGAGATCCACACTTTAAAGCGAATAAAACGTTACTCGACTGGTAAAAACAGTCAATGGGAAAAGTCGCGGCTACCAACTAGACGAAATACTTCACATTCACTGTAATCTGCACTCACCTTCTGACTTCAGTAATTCCAAAGTAGGTTTAGAGGCAGACCGCGAGTGCACATTCCTAAAATTCAAAACGGGTGGAGCTGTTGTAAGTCTAGTAACTTTATGGACACGCTCCATAGATTTCTTATTGAAACATTCATTGGGTATAGATGAAGCTTCAGTGGTAACAAGGAATATTCAGTGTCCCGTCATCACATTGATTTCATCCTGAGCAAAAAGCGCTTTGTCCTCCGATATCAAGCAGCTAGGCATTCATCACCTATTACATTTCTGCACAATTATCAATGCTAGATGCACAGTACTGCGAACGACAGGCAAACAGAAAAGGGTTGTTATCTATCCACGATATTCACTTAACCCAACTGATTAGTGTTGCGTCTATAATGCCATTAAGAGTTCGAAGGTAACGAACCAACCAGGCACAAGAGATTGAGACCAACTCAGATTCACAGGAGACCAATCAAACTACGCGAAGACCGCTTTCAGAACTACCAGATACCGTTTAGAAGCTATACGATCACAAACACAGCCCTGCACTGACGACGTCGCCTCGGTTAGTGATGAAACGTTTGCAATCCAGCTGTCAAGCTCGGCGAACAGACCAACAACTAAGCAGCGCACCCGAACAACCTCCATTCCACTACATTGCCAAGTTCGAACATAAGATAAACCAGCAGGCTATAACAAGGAATGGCATTCACTAATACGTACGATGCTGAATGTCCGGTATAATTCCAGGTGGATGTAATGCTGGTAGCTTTTGAGAAAAAGCACTGATGGTCTACAGTTGTGGCTCAGTCGAATGGCAGAAGGGAGTCGAGAACACACTTCTAAGAAAAATTATCCCCAATAGAGTTGATTTTCACCTAACCTATCTGAAATTATGACTATCCAATCGGTTCAAAAATTTTTCCAATTGATTGAAGACGTCATTTATGCTACCGAAAGAACAACAAATATGTTGCTAGGACTGTTCTTTTTTCCAGTTTATTCAGGGCTATTAGATAACCTAGATAATTTCCTTGAACTGACCAGCTTAAGAGCTTCATAAAGAAAGCTACTCACGAGGTTGCTGAAAACTCTTCGACAGCCCAAGACCGGTTTCGCCCTTCTTGGGGCTCGTCAGTCCCCGATCTTGCGTAAACCTTATGTCCTACTTGAAGCTGTTCGCCAATGAGTAACCTATACATGTGTCCGAGCCGCCAATAGTTGGACAGTGAACACTTGGTTGTACGACTTGTCGCACAGAGACACTTCTCATGAAAATACTCTCCGTGCATCCCGGTGAATAGTTTGATTGTATTATTTATCGCATTCAATCGAGTGAAACCTTTTGTTCTAATAGGCTTGAATGGCTAAGATAATTGTTGGGTTAGTAATACGCACAAATTGAGTGAGCTTTCTTCCTACGAAAGCCTGCGAACTTCCGAACCAGAAAGAATTACTGATCATGTGCAAGTCAGGGAATGAGAAAAAATGGAACTAGGATAACGGACTGATCTAGCGCTATGGGTTGTTTTTTTGTTAAAAACTAACTTTCGGTCACTCACTTTCCGGATGATTGCGCCTAAGGGGTGTCCTTGGAAGTATCTTGCAAGCAAGACAAGTAACAAGTCTGTCGCGCGTCGCTAAAAACGAAACATGCATGTTCCATACACCAGTACGCGTGAACGACCCTAACCCGTCTCGGTTTATCACCTGCATACAAATTGAGCGACTACAATTTATGCATCCGCTATTTCATGGGTCGGGCACCAACCTACCGAGGTGAGCTGACATTCAACCTATTCACCCTTTGCGTTTTAACAGCAAGATAATTCGGTGTACGGAACTGAAAAAACCTTCCACTGAGTTAACTTCCAAACCACAAGTGTGGCTGCAAAACAAGATAGTTTAATCCAAAGAGGGACAACCTCCCGTAATGTTTCGTGTGGCGAAGGAAAACTTGAACATTAATTTGCACTACACCGAAACCACCGGAAGACCACCTTTCAACTAATAAGGTTATCTTCAACCAATGTTGACAGCAACAGGAAAATTCGTGAGAGGGATTATTTTGAATTGGAAGTCGGTTTAAGACTGTCGCTGAGCCGAGGGGACCAGTGTAGGATACAATTTAGAAAAAACTTACAGTGGTAAGTTCAAGTCCTTTGACAAATGAATATGGTGTGTAAGTACGGCACGTTGTACTGCATGTAATTCCGTAGTCGGGCACACACATGGGCTGAAATCCAGACCAACCTGAGGAGATAGAGGTATTTGAAGAACATTGGACTTACTTCTCCTATAGCAACCAATTGCTCCGCGTGCTTCAGAATCAGTTCACGAACGCCGTCCATATCCTAACGCCACTTGAAGAGGATAGCTAGACTTACTTTTAAATTGACGCTCCGACACAAACCGCTACCGTCTTCTCGTTTCTACGAAGGAGAATTCCAACAGAATACAGTAAATGAAGTTGGCGAAATGCCACTGATATTTTACGTCCAATAGTCATCTCAGCCTCATTTACTGAAAAACGTTCTAGTACTTGTTCATCTCACTTATATCTCTCGATAACAAGAAGAGTTTAGATTTGCCCGCAAATTATTCACATTATCGTAATCAATCATACAGGTTGAACATTCATTGTGTTGGCTCATTTAGATTGGTTGGGAAAGCTGAATTATCGCGCTTATCAGAGCTCACCCATCACCGATGCACAGCTTTGGCCCCAACGGGATTGGAAGTGTGGAATAGTGAAATGTGAGACGAGCGTCCTAGCACCACCAATGGAGTAGCGTATGTTCGATGAAACCGAATCATCATATCCGAAAAAAGGTTGCTTTGAGAAAGTCGTCTGGTTTACTTTAGGAAGATAACTCACAAAAAACTCACACGGAGATTGAAACGAATGAAACTACCATGCTGCTAAGAATAGCGAGATTGGTTTGGGTTGTTGATCGTGCTATGTACCAATCACTATCCACGGTGATGGTCAGTAGGTTATACACTTCCGAAAACGCTCCAAAACAAGCTTCCTTCAAAAACCAATACTGAACTTTACCACATATCCGAGAGCACATGATGAACAGTAGAAGACTGCTCCGCTATGCAGCCCATAGAAACTCCACACTGTTTTCACAAACGGACAGTACTTACAAGACTGCTGAAAACCTTTCGACAGCCCACGACCAATTTCACCCTTCTTGGGGCTTACCTAGTAGACACAGTCTCAGAGGTTCCGTCACTCCTATGTTCTACTTGAACTCAAAGTGTGCAAACGTTGTGGAACACACTCGCTTGAAGACTAGTTTGGTTTATTTTCAACCAGATTTCAGTCTCCTCCGTATTCCAAGGTGTTCAGTGTCAAGGTTAATGGATAAATTGAACAATTCAGCAAATGCGACTAAAATAATTCGTCTTCGAATGAAAGGTTGTTTGTTTTTGTGAATGTTTGAAACAAATAAGTTTACTATCCCGCTCACTTCAGCTGGATAGTGCCTGAAAGTAGTTCGTTTACGGAATACATGTGTGGATTGGTTGAAAGGACAGTCCAGCAAGGGAAAGACTGATGTGCTATAAACATTGGATGACGAACTCGGATATCGATCCAATATAAACCAGCTATCAAAACTAGAAAGATTGGCAAAAGGGAGTCTAGTGAAGTAATCTTTCCAGTGCTTCTGATGTGCTACAAATGGTTTCAATATATGCAAAATAGGTAGGGCGGCCGAATGTAAAGCGGAGGATAAGAGGTAGGTTTGTGTATGTGTCAAGTGATTGTATCCTAGACATTATGCAAGGGGTACCCCAGCCTCAGTTAAACGATTCAATGACGAGCTATGGAAAACCGAGAAAATCACAACTAGGGGCACTTTTGCTTCTCTAGGTAGGTTGAGCACAGAATAATGGTTAGGAGGTCTGTATGACCATGGTACGCTGAAGAGTGGTAGTCGTGAAGAGTGGCGGTTCTGCTCTGAACATGAAATATTCCTGACAAAAAACACCGTCGTTATCAACCCGATAGTTACCACTGGTAGACCAGCTTTGAACGCAGATGGACGATGTGGCCATGAGGGCTGGCGTTTCGGTCCGATTTAATATTATACCCTCGTCTGTTTCCTAGGCATTTCCCATTTATCTATCCGATTAGAACTGTCAGAATATAAATGCTCTGTTCAGTCGCGGACGTAAATTATACAAGTAAAGGACAGGAACAATCTGGAACAAACACTGTTTAGCTGATATCTGCACGTCATCCGGTCGTTGTTTGGGTAACCAAGTAATTTACTTCAACTGGTTTTGTGCACAGTTTGAGCTGGTCTGATTTGATAAGCAGCGCTTCGCTGATCATCGATAGCGTGCAGTTTGAAGTGCGCAATACAGTTCGGAAGAAATGGACCGGCTCAATCCGATGATCCGGACATAACAGATGTTTGACCATTGACGATACGGAATTGCGATTGACCTTTGACCTGACGGCTCTCCAGACAAATTCTCGTTTATATGGTATGGAACGCGTTCTACCGCATACGAAGCTAGGTATCCGTTTGTCCTGCCTGTTTAAGCGTTCCCAAGACCATGGTTCCTGCCACCGATTTGGACAGGTGAGTAGATGGTCGCGTACGGGAGATGGTAGCTGACACAAATAGTGCGCTAATACGTGGTTGTTAGTGGATTTTTCAGTTGGAATATTGGGAATGGAACTAGGCATAGGCAGTAAGCTGGATACATGGGATGTCATTGAGGGCGCGCCCAAGCTATGTCTGACGTTCGATTCACACTCAAATGTACCCATGGGTTAAGATGGACGTAATTAACTGTTTTAACGAGTGCTGTATCAGTAGTAATGGGAATGTCATCGACAAATCGCTTATGAGACAAATATTTTGAAATTGCACGAAATACACTTATATGAAACCAACATAGTTTTAACGAGAGACCTAAAGGAACGCCAACAGTTGATATTCTTCATCTGAATGTGCAGTACAAAGGCCGGCTCACATTTCAGTTAGTACGATATTCAAGATATTGAAGCAGATTTTCATCAAGGAAACAACTCGTGTTCAACAGTCCACTACCGATTTCGCACTTCTTGCGGCTCATCAGGTAGATGCCGTTCTACTTGAGCTGTCGAGGAGGTTTCAGTAAAGTGGCTTCCTGAAAGGTAGTTTTAATATTTTGCTAATATTCTTTTGTTCAACCATCCTACAGTCGGCCCTAAGGGACCGCTCATATCAATACTCCGGCCTTGTGTATATACTTGTCGTCGAATTCGAGTCCAACACTGTTTGTACAGACCATAACTTTAATGTAGTCAACAGGAAGCCCTAGAATCACACTAAGTCTGGAGACAAAATCAAATCACATATATTACTTCCATGATTTTCGTTCGCGACTGAAGACACTAAAAGACATTTTAACGTATCGTAGCATATGGCTTCCCAGAGATTACCAGAGATTATGATACAAAAGAATAGACGCAGGAGAACAAAAACAGTCAGTCACTCAGAATGCTCTGAGTACGAATTTGATAGAAGACATGAAAGTGAATTAGAGAAAAGCCACATGCAGTCTTCGCTACCCCTAGATGACAGAATAGATCATAAGCATAACAAAATACCGTATCACCATAAGTTGTGATGTTCACATTTGTACGCGGACATGAATACTCTCAGGGTGACCAAACATAGGCAGAAGGAAGTTTACGATTCTCATCCAAAAAGCTGCAAAAAATCCTATGAATCTTACTCGACACAAGGATCTATGAACAAGACGATCAGCCGTCAACAAGTTTTAGGAATCATGGTGGGATTTGATGAAGATTACAGACTACTGAATACAGAAATGCGGCGGCTTCAAATAGTTGTTAGTCATTTGTCATCATCAAACCGACCACTTATATAAAGTATGACTATAAAGAAGTATCGATAGTAGACGCATAGAGACATAATCATATCTGGTTAAGATATTTCGTGACTCAGTTAAACCGGACCCCAACACATCTATGAACCTGCTCAATGGATCCCACCTGCAAATCTACCGAACACATTTGGGGTATACTGAACAACAATTATTGTCAAAGAAAAATAGCAATGAACTCAAAAAAGACGAGTTCCCTGGTGGACTCTTCAAAGGTCACGGAGAACAGTCTTGTCACCAACTCAAACAACATTCTGATGAAATCTCAGAGCGAAAAATGGCCAAGATGTGTTTGGATTGATGTGTGTGGGTGATTACAAAAGAGAGCCTAGGACTTTTCGACAGCCCACGACCGGTTTCGCCTTTCTTGGGGCTCATCAAGTAGAATATAAGGTTGATGGAAACTCGGGGACTACCCCTACCTGATGAGCCCTAAGAAGGGTGAAACCGGTCCGACAGCCCACGACAGGTTTCGCCTTTCTTGGGGCTCATCAAGTAGAATATAAGGTTGATGGAAACTCGGGGACTACCCCTACCTGATGAGCCCCAAGAAGGGTGAAACCGGTCGTGGGCGGTCGAAGAGTTTTCAGCAACCCTGTGAGTAGTTTCCTGCGATATCTCGAGTATCGTACCAACTGAAACATGAGGCGGCCTGTGTGTAGCACATTCAGTTGTAGAACATCATAAACGAGAGATTCAGTTGAGTCTCTCGTGAAAACCAAATTGGATTTGTAAATGGTGTATTTCTCGAGAGTTCAGGACTCTTCAGATCACCGGTGAATCATCCTTATGTAAAGCTAGCGCCGAATTTGTTAACGGTTAGTGACTCTCCAGGATTACCTGATCTACTGTGGAATGCTAGCTCAACTCGCGAATACGTAAGGCACTAAAATATGAGGTCAAGTCCAGTCAAAATGTGCAACCTTACCATCAGCAAGGCCAATTGGCGGCATGTTATTTCCCTAGTAGTTTTAAACTGTATTGATGAAAAGTATTGGGGAGGTTTTCTAAGTATTTTGCCCCGAGTCTTGTATACCTCAGAAAGTGAAGCACCGAACTCTGGAGGCACTAACCAGCTGTTATTTGTCTGTCCCAAAGAGCATCAAATGTAATGTGAATAAATTAGTTCGTACGAGTTCGTGCAAACAATCCCTCCCACACCAACCACATGCACAATTTAAAAATCCAGAGATACTCTACTGAATTCAAGTTGAGATTATGATAATTTTCCCCACTCGTTTGCTTACTCGTGTAATGCCCGCATACTTACTGATTTCCATCTGTTTTACTCCTCTGTGCCGGCTTTCACCTTGCTGCAAACTACACTATCAAGCCAACATTTAGTTTGAGGTTGTTTGGTCTACGGACTCTGACAATGGGATGTGGCGGCCAATGACAGAAGCGCATTTTTCCACAAACTTCATTTTTCTTCCTTGTTTGTTGATTGCACCACAGACTTTCCAACCCAATCATTATCACCATCATGGACAGTGTCCAACACTGATACTCTGGTGACGTAAAACCATGATTTATTTGAAAGCCTTTTGTAAAGAAAAGAATGAAGAGCTATAGGGAAGGAACTAGTGCTAGCTTAGTGTAGTACTTCCGAGGGACCCACATCTCCAGACACTCATTTAGGCAATCTGGATAGAAACTGACAACAAAAACGCCACTGGCATCCATAAGCAGCTATATCTTGCAGCGTCTCCAATCAGGCGCAGTGAAGAAAACTTTGTATCCATCCTAGAGTAGCGCCGACAGAACCCTGACATACTTTATTATCTTCTTGCAGCGCAATCAGGCGCAGTGAAGAAAACTTTGTATCCATCCTAGAGTAGCGCCGACAGAACCCTGACATACTTTATTATCTCTTTCTTTCCCCTATGCCATATCACCCCCCTGCTTCCAGCACTCTGAACCGGAAGCAAAAACAGTACTCTTTTCGGCAAACGACGGTTTGGCATGCGTAACACGTCCTAACACATGCAGCTTTTGGTGCTCGATAGGTTCTTCAATGGAAGTCACCGTTGCACAACCGAACACTCGCTTTCTAATCACCGATACCAAAACAGTGCATTTAGAGTTCTGAGACAAAGATTGTCGAACACCTGAAGACACCCCAGTTCCGATGCTCAAAAAGGCCAAGTCTCATAGCTATGCCACAAAAAAGCCCGAACTATGGCCTGATACACACGTCCATTGATATTCAGGGATGTATAACTTTGACATCATAGGTCCCTCAAATTATCGAAC
>NW_008751934.1:523535-546688 GCF_000715545.1 Opisthorchis viverrini
TTCCATGATTTTCGTTCGCGACTGAAGACAGTAAAAGACATTTTAACGTATCGTAGCATATGGCTTCCCAGAGATTACCAGAGATTATGATACAAAAGAATAGACGCAGGAGAACAAAAACAGTCAGTCACTCAGAATGCTCTGAGTACGAATTTGATAGAAGACATGAAAGTGAATTAGAGAAAAGCCACATGCAGTCTTCGCTACCCCTAGATGACAGAATAGATCATAAGCATAACAAAATACCGTATCACCATAAGTTGTGATGTTCACATTTGTACGCGGACATGAATACTCTCAGGGTGACCAAACATAGGCAGAAGGAAGTTTACGATTCTCATCCAAAAAGCTGCAAAAAATCCTATGAATCTTACTCGACACAAGGATCTATGAACAAGACGATCAGCCGTCAACAAGTTTTAGGAATCATGGTGGGATTTGATGAAGATTACAGACTACTGAATACAGAAATGCGGCGGCTTCAAATAGTTGTTAGTCATTTGTCATCATCAAACCGACCACTTATATAAAGTATGACTATAAAGAAGTATCGATAGTAGACGCATAGAGACATAATCATATCTGGTTAAGATATTTCGTGACTCAGTTAAACCGGACCCCAACACATCTATGAACCTGCTCAATGGATCCCACCTGCAAATCTACCGAACACATTTGGGGTATACTGAACAACAATTATTGTCAAAGAAAAATAGCAATGAACTCAAAAAAGACGAGTTCCCTGGTGGACTCTTCAAAGGTCACGGAGAACAGTCTTGTCACCAACTCAAACAACATTCTGATGAAATCTCAGAGCGAAAAATGGCCAAGATGTGTTTGGATTGATGTGTGTGGGTGATTACAAAAGAGAGCCTAGGACTTTTCGACAGCCCACGACAGGTTTCGCCTTTCTTGGGGCTCATCAAGTAGAATATAAGGTTGATGGAAACTCGGGGACTACCCCTACCTGATGAGCCCCAAGAAGGGTGAAACCGGTCGTGGGCGGTCGAAGAGTTTTCAGCAACCCTGTGAGTAGTTTCCTGCGATATCTCGAGTATCGTACCAACTGAAACATGAGGCGGCCTGTGTGTAGCACATTCAGTTGTAGAACATCATAAACGAGAGATTCAGTTGAGTCTCTCGTGAAAACCAAATTGATTTGTAAATTGGTGTATTTCTCGAGAGTTCAGGACTCTTCAGATCACCGGTGAATCATCCTTATGTAAAGCTAGCGCCGAATTTGTTAACGGTTAGTGACTCTCCAGGATTACCTGATCTACTGTGGAATGCTAGCTCAACTCGCGAATACGTAAGGCACTAAAATATGAGGTCAAGTCCAGTCAAAATGTGCAACCTTACCATCAGCAAGGCCAATTGGCGGCATGTTATTTCCCTAGTAGTTTTAAACTGTATTGATGAAAAGTATTGGGGAGGTTTTCTAAGTATTTTGCCCCGAGTCTTGTATACCTCAGAAAGTGAAGCACCGAACTCTGGAGGCACTAACCAGCTGTTATTTGTCTGTCCCAAAGAGCATCAAATGTAATGTGAATAAATTAGTTCGTACGAGTTCGTGCAAACAATCCCTCCCACACCAACCACATGCACAATTTAAAAATCCAGAGATACTCTACTGAATTCAAGTTGAGATTATGATAATTTTCCCCACTCGTTTGCTTACTCGTGTAATGCCCGCATACTTACTGATTTCCATCTGTTTTACTCCTCTGTGCCGGCTTTCACCTTGCTGCAAACTACACTATCAAGCCAACATTTAGTTTGAGGTTGTTTGGTCTACGGACTCTGACAATGGGATGTGGCGGCCAATGACAGAAGCGCATTTTTCCACAAACTTCATTTTTCTTCCTTGTTTGTTGATTGCACCACAGACTTTCCAACCCAATCATTATCACCATCATGGACAGTGTCCAACACTGATACTCTGGTGACGTAAAACCATGATTTATTTGAAAGCCTTATTGTAAAGAAAAGAATGAAGAGCTATAGGGAAGGAACTAGTGCTAGCTTAGTGTAGTACTTCCGAGGGACCCACATCTCCAGACACTCATTTAGGCAATCTGGATAGAAACTGACAACAAAAACGCCACTGGCATCCATAAGCAGCTATATCTTGCAGCGTCTCCAATCAGGCGCAGTGAAGAAAACTTTGTATCCATCCTAGAGTAGCGCCGACAGAACCCTGACATACTTTATTATCTCTTTCACACCCCTATGCCATATCACCCCTCTGCTTCCAGCACTCTGAACCGGAAGCAAAAACAGTACTCTTTTCGGCAAACGACGGCTTGGCACGCATAACACGTCCTAACACATGCAGCGTTTGGTGCTCGATAGGTTCTTCAATGGAAGTCACCGTTGCACAACCGAACACTCGCTTTCTAATCACCGATACCAAAACAGTGCATTTAGAGTTCTGAGACAAAGATTGTCGAACACCTGAAGACACCCCAGTTCCGATGCTCAAAAATGTCAAGTCTCATAGCTATGCCACAAAAAAGCCCGAACTATGGCCTGATACACACGTCCATTGATATTCAGGGATGTATAACTTTGACATCATAGGTCCCTCAAATTATCGAACACGACCCGAACCTTGCACTGACCTCATGTGTTACATCACAATCAGAGCTAATACAACTTCCCAGATAGGTGAAACGTCCCACAACGTCGAGTGCCTCTCCCTGAATTGTAAGTGTCATATTCGGTGACTCCATGTTGACGAACATGACCTTACATTCTGTGGGTGAAAATTCGAGCCAAAGGATGAATGTCTTTGGTTACGTCATCCAGAAATACCCGCGCCTTCCCCTTTTCGAAGACGAGAAAGATTTCGTGTGCATCCTCTAGATCAACAAGGTTTCCGTCAGCGGCTATTTGAGCACCAAGGTTTTACAGAACTTCCAGCATTTGTCTCTCTATCTCATCGACCACGAACTTAAACAGGAATGGATAGGGTAAGTACCCACGACAGACACCGCTTCGTATACGGAAGCTTTTGAAGAGCTCTCTGTATACCATAACACCCATGAAAGTCTGAGAATACAGTCTTCTGAGGCAATCGTGAAGGTCAAATTTGTCAGGCACAACAGACTAGTCAATCGATTCGAATGCCCACTGGCTGTTTATCTGTTCGCAAAGCTTGGCGGTCGACTTGCATGAGGATGAGAGTTCAAATCCTCCGGAGACTTGTGAGAAGTGTACTGCCGGTGATGATTTCCAACAACAACAACGAAACAGACCTACAGTGCTTCCCAGTCTTAAGAAACGGATTGAATTCACTCACAAGACGAAACGTCGATCGAAATTTTCAAATTTCCTCAAAATATCGGCAGGTGGCGAAAACAGTGTTGATTGCTAGAAGAATTTGTAGACTATATTGTCACTCCGTTTACACCGGCAGCTGAATCAGCTATCACATTCACCTGGGTATCGAAAGATAATAATCATTTGTATTATTCGAAAATTGCTAAACATTTTACACTTCAATGAAGGCACATTACTTGTCTACAGACAACTGTTGCGATCAGCCTTGTTGCTAATGAACAAATTTCAAAATAAAAATAAGCAGAAGTTCACGGGGTGCACGACTTTCGGTCGGTGGTATTCGAATGCTGCTCACACGCCAATTGTTGCTACTCGAGTTACCATTTATCAGCAATTTTTGTCACAACCAGTCAAATCTACATAGACTGGTGGTGATCAGGAGTATTTAAATTTCAGTTTAGACAATGCCTATATCGAAGAGACAGGACAAACCCCCTTGAGTGGTATTAAACACGTTAGATTTTATCGCCAGGGGTTAGGCGAAATGCTTTATTTTGCTGCGGTCAACCTACGGATAGGCCCGTTTCAGCCATGTGGGCGGACAGTGAATGAGTTTCCGACTAATCCCAATGTGCCAACATCAAAACATCACTTCATGTACACCCCATTAGCCGTCTACGAAGCAAATCGTAATAGAGTGATCGGGGGATGGGGAGTTAGCCATTTACAGCTAATCACATCTGACAAGATAACGTCTCTCCCCCAAGAGATCAGCAACAGGCGTCCGTCTACTACAACATATCTGCCTATGGTTAGGGAGTCCACAGACAAGTTATCGCTACAAGACATAAGATAAAGGAAAAGCTCGCCAATAAAATAGATAACATCATCATGAAATAAAGGGTGTTTTGACCTGATAAAAATCCCAAGTGCTTCGTGTGAAGCATCTGCCAGGAATGACACCAATTCCTAGCAGACAAAGATAACAGTCCCTGAAACGAAACAAGATACAGGCGGTAACGCACTTGCATAGGGTGGATGCCGAAACCTAAGTTGATCCAATCGGGGAACCTGAAAAACGAAGATGAACAGTCCATTTAGCGAGCTGGCAAAAACGTCAGTGACTAGGTGAAATCTTAAACCAGTTAGAACAAAAACCCAAATTAGGTCAATTTAGGAAAGATCACCAGTGAATCCTCTTGTGCTGAGGTGTTGAAACAAAGACCGCAGTCTTCAAAATCAGAATCGGTTTATACATGATAATCCAATAGATCGATTGTTCTCGTGTTCAGCTGACTGCCACCTGTGAACGGGTGTGACTGAGATACACTAGGTAAAACGCAACACAGGTTTACACTCACTAGTTCGATCTGGATAGGGAACACCCGAGGTTTCTAACAAGGAAAATGATATTTGCCAGAGTGGCGTGGTTTATTTCTTCGGTTCTTTTATGGATATAGTGGAAGTTCTCAGTGGATACTAACGTATATGAACGCCGCTGAATAGGTATTCTGTAGCAACACCACAGCTGTCGACGACTTTCTGTAGCTGTTGACAGATCGACCTGCCATATAAGAATGGATCTCAATGACGGTGAAATACCGGTTAAGGAGATATTCTTGGGCTCCGATGAGAACCCTCCCTTTTCAAAAACTTTAAGCACAGTATTAGATGAATATGGCTTTCTTATTCGATAAACTTCTTTCGGTAGATTACAGAATGGCTCCTTGATGAGTATTAAATCATGGAATAGGTCACTACAAAGTAGTATACCGTACGTTTTCTGAAGTGTCTGCGAGCGCGTGAGGAACGTTTTGATTAGTATGGATAAGGTACCTGACAATGTGTCGTATCCGCGAGAGACATACCGATATATAGTATGAATCTTGTTTAACATAATTCGAGTTCCGTGACAGGATGACAAAAATACGGACGAGCAATCATGCCACTATCTGACTAAAATTAAACAGTTTAGCTTAATTCTGAAATCATAGTCAAGACAACGCCGGTTACTACGAACTCTATGAAGCTCGAGTTATCATGCATTGGTTCACTGCTTATTGCCTTCCAATCTATGTTGAATTTTACAGTTTCAGCAAATGGCGAGGTGTGCGTAACGCATGTTAAACGGTCTACAAAACTATGTTCACTTCAACCAGGAGGACCAGGTGGCGTACCGGCGCGGCAAATAAACAGTGCCTCTGACATCAACCGTTCAATGTGATAGTGTTCTACCATATCACGTTTAAATGCATGAGGTTCTTTCATTATGATCCTTCCAACTGAAGAGCAACTCAACTATTTCGGCGAACCAGAAAGAGATTTCTCATTTGTCCTAGAAGTTTCCTATCTCTAAACGGAACTACACTGGGACCCCGCTACGGAAACTGTCGATGATAAGGTTCTCTAAATGTAGGACAGGGATTCTTTAGGGCGGGTAGCAGCACTATTTCGTATCAAATGTCTGGTTAATACAAACAATCTAGCAGACCACTAGTTGCAGAACTAGATTGCAAACCGACCATCACAATTAACGGTTCCGAAATCTCTGGTGTTTGGATATTGATTCTCACCAGTGCTGCTCAGTCCAAAGACACTGCACTCACAGGCTCTATTGGTTCCTTCGGGGATACCTAGACTAGCCTCGTTCAGACGCCTCTCTGTGGGCATTGTAACGATAGTTAAAACAAATCACTGTTAGTGAATGCTACACGCAAAAGGGATAGAGTCAGTCTACCCAGAGTTATCCAGTGTCATCACGATGGTCTAAACAGTTCAACACATCTAAGAAGCGTCCATTCTCTCATTAGTTCGTGAGGTCATGACTCAGTTCCTGGGAAGTTCTAACTTAGTGCAGATAATTGCCTATCACACCATAATTTCGGTCTCAATGGATATTTCCTTTGTTTGGAAAGATTAAATGTGCAGTGCCGTAGACACGCCTACACTACGCTAAGACCGATTACATCGATGAATAAGCATCACTTAAAAGAGTGTGCAAGCATAGCTGGGATGAAACTGAAAGTTAGAAAAGACCGATTTATCTAGCGCCGAATGCAGTGCTCTCCAACTAACGTTAGCTCTGTGGCGACCTGATCACCTATGTGACAACACAATTGGAAATGAGCATATCTATCGTTCTCTAAATTGGTCGAAGAGCAACTCGAATAAACAAAATGACGTACCTAGCTTTGGAAGTGAACCGTCGTCCCTTCGCCTATTTGATGGACTTCGTAGCAACCGAGCTACCGAGTATGCTTCGTAGGTCAAAACGATGTGATTGACCTTCAAATGGGGATTTCCACCCACCTACTTAGTGGCCTAAGAATCCGAAAGAGCAGCGTCCTCAGTGAGTTCTTCCTATGATATGAGGCGTGAGACATTCAATTGCAGCGTCATTGGAAGCTGGTAAAGCGATCTTCCATCAAGCGGAATATTGATGATTCCAGTCTATCCGAAAGTGCCACTTTTCTAATCAGTAACCACATGGATTAAAGTCCGAAAAGGGAGAAACGAGGGCCAGGCTACAAATTGAGAACCTCAATGAGAGGCTCAACTGAGATTTCGTTGTGTCTTAAATGAGAGTATGACTCTGCCTACATAAAACTAGCTGTGTAAGTAAGAAATATGGTTGATGAAAAGTAGAGATTCACGCCTACCTGTTCAGCCGTTAGAAGCTTTCATCAACCTTGTAAGTAGCCTTGAGTCGAGATAGACACGGCTTGTCGTGTGTTTTTGATCAGTACGCACGACAATGTGCTTACATGTAATGGATATGTAATAGATATACAATTGTAAACAAGGGAGTGACTGTCGCCAGGTTACTTATCTGTGGACGTTTTCAACTAGAGAGGAGAAGACGTAATCAAGTTCTTTAATTTACGAAAACCCGTGTTCCAAAAGCTTGGCGCCCTAGGAATGCACGGAAGTGAGACCTACATCGATACATGCTTGTGGTCGGAACAAGTTATCCGGAGCAAATGAGTAAATTTTATGTTCTTAAGCAAGACCCCAACAAGAAACGAATAAGAAAATAATTGTGAAGAACAACAAAAAAGTTTTATCGATTGGAAACTGAAAAAAATGACGAGTATCATGCGTCGTCCAATCTTACTGAAAAGATTCGGTAACTTCAAAGCATATCGTGTCTGTGTCACATGTCCAAAAGCACTGTAGGTCGAGCCAAACCAAGGTGACAGAACGGTAGGCCCACAGACGCAGTTGGCGAAGCGCTCTGCTATTGTGATAAACTAGGGAATCGTCTCCAATGAAGCCTTGAACCAAACACACACACACACATGGACACCACGTCAGTCCACTTCAACCGAGCTCAACCCTAACCCCATCCACAATTTAAAATCAACCTACGAAATTGCGAATGTATATACACACACATACGAGAGAGTAGCAGAGAACAAACGGTCTTTCACGCTAGTCACTGTTCGATTATGTTCAATTATGAAAAAAACGAATTATAAACGACGACAAAATATGACAGACTGAACAGTCCTCAGATCTTGAAGCAATGAGGATACAGTGAGAAAACGAACTAGAGGGCAGACGTGGTCTAATGTAGTTGTTTTAACTGACTAATCTGAAACAATCGCCAGCATCATTAATCACAACCTGAATGAATCGGAAGTCGAAAGCAAGAGAGGAGCCCGGCTAAGACTAAAGTTGATGAACACGATGAAAGACAATGCACCGTCAAAAACAAAGTATAGACAAACAGAAGACTGCATCAGAAATAAATGATTGTTGAGCGAACTTTTATCTAGCGTGTCTTAAACACAAGTTTCAACTAAAAACTGGAAACCTGAGCCAGGACTGGGAGCTACCAAACACAGAGCGTTGCAAGATTGTGGAGTGACCAGCTCACATGAACATGGATTCGTGAATAAGTAGTGTATCATCAGTGATCCGAAAGTCACCATCAATCGGGAGCCGGATTACAATGACCATGTTGTTTGTGGTAGAGTGATAAAAGTAACTAAGAGGATAAACATAGTTTCATGATTTTTCTCATGAACGCGTATGCGGCCACTATATGTTGTCATGTAGCGCAACGGTGAGCTTCAGCCTCGATATTCACAAATCACCATCATATTCAACATCATATTCATCATCACCAGGTTGAAAGTCATTTGCAGCTTCAAACTTAATTACAATTGAAGGTCGAAAATTAACCAGCCTGAAGTCTCGCTACCGTTTCTCATAGAAAACAGAGTCAGCTGTACACTCCACAAAGACTGAATCCTAATCCGTCCAAAAACATAATCTGGAAAGGTGCCGCTGAAAAAAAAACTAACGAACAAAAAATGTTCTGAATCATGCATAAACTGCCTGAAATTCATCAGAGAATGATTCTGGCAAAGAACAAACATAACCACTCAGCAAACGCAGAAGTCGGAAGTGTTCTTTCCAGAGCAGTCTTTAAATAGGATAATAAAAGTTAGTTTCAACGGTTGTAACCGTTTCTTTATCTTTGTCACCGCACGTAGGAAATGGTGATTACCAAAGAAACTTTCTTTCTAAGAAAAAGTTTATACACATCCCACTAGTGTTCTTAGAACCGTTCCATTGGACACTCACTTTCAAACCCTTCAGGTGTTTCAAGTGCTACTTATTCTGAGCTGATTTGGTAAAAGAAGCTGAGTGCAAGCACCCGTCCCTATTGAGTCGTACTGATTACTGGTCTAGAGCTTCACCCCGGTCAGACTTTCGTTGTGTTTGCTATCTGTTTAACTTTAGATTTATACGACTTAATTTATGGAAACCACACGCTCACCTAAATTCAACAGCACATCAAAGATTTGCTCACTACAGTCGTCGTCAAATTCTAAAAAATGGCAATTGGTTCGACTGCCTAGCCGTTTTTTCACTGTAGACCCTTGAAACATCAGGGTTTTACCAGTACTGTGAAGGGTTCAATTCGCCATAGCTGCCAGCTTGAATGAATTGCGAATGGAAATGATGGTTCTCAAAAATTGAATCTCTGGAAATTGGGAACGGATGAGATACGCTAGCTCTTAGAAGCGACCACTTCTGTTGCAGCTTGTTTTGCCAGTTCGGTTCGACGTCGTGACGACTGCGGTCGAAAGTGGGGGTGTACAACCTCCATGATAAAAAGTCAGAGACTCTCAAACGCTCTTACGAATAGTCTTCTCAGTAGCCAGAGTCATAACGCTCGTTCGGTGTACAAAATGGATACTTATAACAAGCTACTTGTTATTTTGACAGTGTGCAAAACACTTTCCTGTCAATCCACCCTTGAAATCAGAAATTTCTGTGGCAAAATTCGTTGTTTTTTCTAATCTCCAAACTAGTTTTTATCTTGGTCCGCGGAGCTTCGTTAGAATAACCAAACTGTCCCCTACCTATACGGTTTGAAGGAAACCATTAAGCCAAAATTAGCCGTTCAGAACTTTGTGAGAGTGCACCAAAGATTCCGCTTTCCGGACGGATTTTCAAGCTGGGCTTGGTTGACTTGGCGATGATGTTGGCATTATTGTACAGAAACTGTAATGTTACAAAGGAGTGTATATACAGATGCTAACCGAGTGAAACTTCAGATATAGCTTTATATATTACATATGTATGTGTATAACTTCAGATATAATTATGCCTGAACTTCGCGTTCTAGCGCAGGCTGAGTGGGTACGAATACAATTATATGATGACTTGACCGTACACCATCCGGTTGTGACTGCCTCATCCAACTGCATTTGAATACGCTCTCTTCCCAGTTAAAAAAAAAGAATAAAGGGACTTCAACAAAATGAAAGATACTATAATCTTTCCCTCAAAACTGACAGTCTAAAATGTAACTGCTGTTGGTTGTTGCCTGTCAGTGCACTGCTATCTAGTAGTACTTGAGTTTTGTACTTTAGCACACTCCGGCACTACACTAGGGGAGCAACGTGCGTTAAGGATCCATTCTTAGGAAAAAGGAAGGCCGCATAAATCCCGAAAAAAGGAGAAATTGCACGCCGGGGAAAATTTGGCAGTAAAGCTTGTGAAAACCGCTCAGAAACGAAAACGTTCGTTATATTGGACGAGGAGTCGTTACAGTGAATCGAGAGAGGAGTACTTTCCCATGGTGGGCAACATGCGTAGGTTCAACGATAGCATCTTAATCGTTAGTAAACCTTTGGTTAAAAAAAATTGATGCAGTGATTTTGTCTCCCGCAGATAACAGCAAATGGGATGTTCGGAGTACAGAAATCCATTTGTGATGCGTCACATCAAAGAGCTAAGGTACACGACTCACCTCTTCTTGAGCTCAAGTGCCAAAGAAAAATCTGACCGCTCCTCAGTCAGTGTCAATACACCCCGGATGCCGGTGGTCACCGCCCGGAGTACAACATCTTCGATGTCCTACACAGGCAAACAAAATCAAACGATTCACTTGTACATCTTGGTAAAACTCTAAAAACTGACGGCTTTCCTCGAGCAGGGAGAGCATCACTATAGCACCACATTCTCAACCAACTAACGATCTGTTTATAACAGCAAAATCGACAAATGGAATGCAATATGCCTTAAACTGCGATCGAGCCAGTGGAATCCCACTCGACATCAAACAAACGCCGCCCATTAGCTTGGTAGGGCTGTCCCGTTTACTTTTTGGGTCCAATATGTGAAAAACATGGTAGTACCTCTAAAAACCGATTCATTCGAATGGTTCGCAACAACAGCCCGTAGAGCGTTGATCTATGAAAAGTTCATCCATCGATTAGTCGTTCAATTTTATTAACGGTCCTGTAAAATTATTAGGTTTGGGTGGAAATATTGAAAAACCTCAATTTCGATGGACAAGAAACGCCAAAAATAACCTATAAGGGAAGGAAGGCTAATCGACATCAGTATCAGCAATAGAAACTGTAAGCTATACTGCAGTTTAGGGTAAAACACGTTCAGATTTTCCATTTTTTAGAAACTCCAAAGTCGATAAGAACGCCGGAAGAAAACAAATAAACTCACGTCTTTGAATGAAGTATCACATAGGTGGCAGTGCGTGTCAATCATCTCTGGAATTGAACGCGAGCAGAAAAGAGAATGCTATGTGCGTGGATAAGGTCGGAAACAAACTGACGACCTAATAGGATTTTCACTTAAGCTCACCTTGTTTATCAGTACTTCGAAATGCAACGTATTAATTTATCCCGACTAATACTCTACACCAATAGGGAAATGGATATGAACTAGAGGCTGATTGGTTGAAATTTACTGCGCGCAGCAAATGATGGGCCGGCACGACAGTGAGAGTGGTCGCTTCAAATGATGCTTGGATCTTCACGTTCCTAGTCGTGTTGAATTAGCCGATATGGAAGCCATCTGTTTGTCTTGTCGGCAGCTTTCAAGACCCAGAGGACGCCTATTTCCACCAAACGTGCATTTCTAAATTAATACAGGATAAAAACAACCTGAAACAGCTGAGGAGTTGCCACTTAGAAGCTTACCTGGTACCAAGTAGGCAAGGCTATGCAAAACGGTAAAAATACGGAGCAACCTAGACACACAGATTGAATTTTTGGATCGCTAGAGCAGACTGAGCCAACTAATGGCGGACACGATGTCTTCCAGACAAACTCTCGTTTAATCAGCACAATTAGACGTCGAAGACTAGCTACCTTTGAACAAAACGTATAGTCTGCACTCTTAAGCATGAAAACGGTTCTTTTTCGGGCGGTTAGATAAAATATCTACCGGAGTGAAAGCATGCAATTGAAAACATGTGATTTTTAGGTACGCTATCGGACAAACTTCAGTCAGTGAATGGAATAAAGAGGCAAACATGAATAAGCAGATCATTGTTATGAATTTTCCGATAAATACTTTGCGTATATTTCGTCTACAGCTTCAAACTTGTTCTCTGCAGCATTGAAAAATCACTCGTTTACGCATTCCTATGAATGCGGCCTTCAGCTGTAAGCCGTTTAGAGTGGTACTGCCCATCAGGACCATCTGGGTGACCTGTCCGAAATGATAATTTTTGGGGAACAGTCCTTATTTGGAGTGCTGGATGGACTAGATTCTCTGTTTTACGTGACTAAACAATTGGTCTTGCTTCAAATTTTGAAGTATTATATAGAACGTTTAAAAGCAATCTATACTCGTGTAAACCCGTTTTTAGTGTAGTTCTCTCACATTGAACAACAAACGTGAGATCCTACCAAGGATTAAAATGCTTATTCTCTCGAAGAATCACATTAGACGAAGCGGGTGATATGCACCCTTTTGGTGGCATTGGAATCGATGTGTTGTTCTTTGTCATTCGTCAACGCATTTTCTTTGAAGGGGTATGATTTGCCGCTTTAAAACTTCCCAATCACGTAGACAGCATCACCTGTGGAACAGTGTCAAACGCGAACTTTTTAGCCTGGTGCTCCGTCATTTAGATCACCTTCGCGAATGACCGAAACTATTTCACTCGTGACGGTGCTGTCAAACTGTTTTAAATAAAGCGATACAGTAAGCGATAGACCAGCCAGTGAGAACGAAACACAAACATGCATTTTGTGATGTTCCAACTAAACTACACCTGAAACGTCTCGCACCTGTGACCTTCCAGATGAACTCCCAATCCACCAGAAGCCGATTTACGGAATCGCAAAAATGTAAGCTATTTAAACAGAGCGACTTCGGAAAGCACGTTTTATGATTATATTTGTAAATCAAGATTTCGTCCTGTAAGTGAAGTCAATGTATGCCGAAAAGCTGAGAAACAAGGTACAGTTGGATTACCTTTCTTGAGAATCATCAGCAGTGAGGATCTCACGTTCTGAAGTGTTTCGAGCCCTCAACCTTTCGACCAGTAGTTGAAACAGTTCACGTGTCAGTCAACAGATGACCACTTGGGTGGATTCCGTAATTGAAGGTTTAGTGGCGTTATCCTGTCAAAGTGACTTAATTACACTACCGGTCAGCCGCTCGTCTCCGAACGGTTGGGCATTCCATCCAGTGTCAGGAAAGTCGTGGGTTTGAGACGCTCTGAGTTTTCGTAAGACGAGTGCCACTGATGACTCTCAACTAAGAATGAAACAACTGTAAGGTGCATATCAGCTTTTCAGCACAGATCGGCATCATTTACCATTGAAAACTCATTTGGAAATTCATTAATCTCCCCAAACCAATTATATTTGCATTATCATAGTCATCCACAAAGTTTATTGGTTTGGAGTGTGCCGGCTTCAACGACTTGCAGTTTAGAAGTACGGTTGTATTTGGTGTGACAACAGCATCATAATGTACATCAACATGTGCATTTTAGTTATCATCTGCAACAGAACTCCCGTCCTTCTGCTGCAAATCTATTGTTCCATCGTCTGAGCTAGCATTTAGGGAGTGTTTTATGCCCACGCATTTTGGTATCTTAATGAAGAGTTCAAAACAGCATGACTTCAATGGAATCAACCACTCGCATGCCGACCGAGATGATCCCGACGTTAACCGCGGAAAATCTTCCACTCATGCTGTCCACCTTTAACTATATATCATCGTCAATACTGCTGTGACACCAAGTCAAATCGGCTGAATCGTTTCGTTTCCGGAAGCTTATCTACGGAAGACTTCAATCAGAGAAATGGTCCATCTCGAAAAGACAAGATTTCCTGGTTAATAGGACACACAAATTTGCGACACTTCTACTGGTCAATAGTGATCTCTTCCGGAACTCCGTGCAGTTCTGTCTGAAATTATTTATTTCACGCCTTCTTTATGTCAAAAATTGTATACCTAATCATTTCTATCAAATCCATGTTCTGAATCAATTTACTAGTATCTTTGCAACCGTTACCCTATGAAATGCAGAATATAACCTGGTGTAGCTGAGAGAAACCCTGATTTTTCTTCAGTTACTCGTCAAACGTCATTTAGTTTACCATAGTATGCGCAGCGTTATTTGAGTCACCATTTTCGGTTTTGTCCACTTTCACTCAACTCAGGAGGCCTATATTTCAAAAAACGCAGTTAACATGGTTTACATTTTGTTGCAGCGCAGAAATTATTATTTTGAGTCTTGACTGAGCGCAAAATCCCATTAAGACAACTTCGCTGAGTTAATCAAATTCTAGCACTGAGTTCCACTGCGAGCGGGTGATTCTCACAAACTCAAGTAGTCCCAAGGTCCTGGGTGAAATATATTCGGTCATGCGTGAATTGCGCTGACGAGATATCCTCTGCATATGAACAAAACAACGGTTCAGTCAATTGGAAACAGCTTGGGACCGATCGACAGGCCATTGTCTCGGCATTTTCAACAACCCTTCTTTGAGTATGAAAATCCTGGTCATGTAAGCTGGCTAGGTTACAGGGTTTGGTGGAGTTTTATTACCAATAAAGTGCCAGTCAGCGATACCTCCCATTAAAGTCAGACTCAAGCAGTGTTAGGCGTGAGATGAGTGATTTGCCAGTTATTGCGAGGGAGCAGGAATTACAGCGGTGTATGATGGGAAAAACCCTACGTTAATTTGGATCAGATTTCGACGCCTGGATTTTCTAATCCACCTTATTCCACTGAAGATTCTTCTTGAGTATCAGTCGCGATGTAATTCTCTATGTGCGTTGAAAGAGCAGGGTTGCATGGTTGTTAGGTTGGGATTTCTACTTTGGGTCTGGGCCAATTCTGGATTGTGATATATCTCTGCCCGTCCATTCAGTTGACCAAACCCCTTCTCCACACGCTGCTAGCTCTACAACCTCTATATTATCCCCAATGGAAACCTCAGTAAATTCGACCTCTTCTGCCATCAATCAACGTGGTGGGATTCTCCAGGCCCGCCACAAATATTCCTGTGTACGCTCCGACACCGCCGAGTCCTCAACCAGCGCCTAATTTTCCTCTGCGTTCTCTGCTCTTCTCCTGTGCTCACCTATTCCGATGCGTCATCTTCCGGCTGGGTATACAACACTGGACCTAATTTTTTTAATACACATTTTTAATCTTCTCAACAAGGAGGTGATTTTCCGATTCCAGCACTAATGAACATAAGGTTTTTTTATTTCAAAGACGCTACCCTAATGTTGACTGCGTCTAGCATTCCCCGAACGACGTAAAGCGTTTCTACTACAAACCACTCCTTACTTGGTCCACACACTGAGAGAAATATAACCTTTAATAGCAGCTTGCTCAAACATATTGTGTATCCACTTTTTGAAGTCCGTTTCTGACTTCAGTCAGAACTACCGTTAAGCCTTCCACCTAATGTTGCTGATATAGTACGTATACGCCGCTTCGGACTGGACCAAAAGTAGCTTGAGACAGCGCCTGTATCTGTTGGTTCCTGGTAAATGTGCCGCTTATTCATCCACATCAAATGAATAAAAAACTGTTAACCGATTGTTAACGTTGAGTTGGCCTGCTGTCCGAAAGAAACCTGTCCAAAACTGCACTGCTGCATTAATCCTGAAGAAGCCCTCGTGTCAAACGCAAAACATTGTCCATCAATAAAACCGTTTCTTTTCTAAACCTTTTATAAACTAAAATAACGGTTCACGTAAGTCCGTTGGACTACAGCCCCCGGACAAATGTCACGGAGTTGAGGGGAAAATGTTTGGCCTGATGGGATGCCGGAATGAGCAGTATACTGTGACCTAATTTGACCGATCGAAGAGGCTTACGAACAATTTTTCAACTACTTATCAAAAATATGATATAAAATGAAGTCAGGAGTTTAAAACGGAAACTGCTACAGAAAGCAAGGTGAATGTTCCTGAGGAACGCAGCCAAAAAAGTGAAGGGTGCCTCAAAGTTGAACAGATCCATCAACTCGAATTAGGTTTGGGATGTGACCTACACAAACTTCGAGGTTAGTCAGAGATATAAGAGATTAACCAGGGACCACTTAGTGACTATAGCGCAGAAGCAGGTGAAGGGTCAGAGCACCTAAAGAGGAGGTATTGTCCGGTGCTGAGAGGAGATTCAAATGCGAAGGTTCGGGCAGATTAGTACGTTACGAGCGAGAGATTTAAGAAAAGAAAGAATTACAAATGGCCGAAGTGGGAATATTATATCCCGGGAGGCATGTCAGTGGGACAGGAAAGCCATTCGGCCACACTGGACGAAAAAATGAAGATCGAGTCTTACAATAGCATGCTCACTGAGCACCATGCTATCGTTCTGTGAAAAGTGAGTCACAAAAAGGATGTTCCCGCATGATAAAGCTTCGTTCCTTGTTGCCGACTGACAAAATCTTGGTTTCCGTAACGAAATTTTGGATTAGTAGACTCGTCTGCACACAGTCCAGATATAAGTCCAATAGAGTGTGGTTGAGAATGGCCAGGTGGGTGTACAACAACAACGGGACCTTCAATACCGTTGACGAACTGAAAAGATAAGCCCTGTACAAATAAAGTAGCTCACAAGCTGAGCTGCTACATGTTTTAATCAAAGACATGCCGAAACGGTGACTTCCGTTGAGTAGTAGATGAATTACATCATGCGATGCGTTATTGTACTTAGTTTGAACTCGTCTAAATAGCATTTTGCACTCTCTCGAGGCGTAGCACAATGTGTTTAGTACCTCTTGGAGAAAACCATCTTTCGTAGAGAAATGCTCTAGTTTATGATTTCCTTGAAAATTTGAATATTCCAAGTCAAGAGCAAGTGCGAAAAGTCCAATGCGTAGTTTATATTTATTTACAGTGCTCCACAAAACAAGAAGAATATACACCTTTTCGCACCACGATCCAACATTATCATACTGGACTTCAGCACGGCAACAGTACTCTCGAACAGGACATAAGATTTTCGCCTAACAATGTGTCGATCTGAGTTGGGAAGTTAAAAAGGTTTTGAACGTGTGAGCTCAGTAGTTGAGGAGAGGAACCTGCTCTCGCACCCTGCAGGAGGTAGAAAAACTAGTGTGCACGCACACTATGGGAAACAATGAACTTCGGTGAGTATTTTCCTGCGTGACTGGATTCAACGATAGAAAACAGAGTTAATTCACGCACAGAGAGAAGCAGTTCAAACTGATTCGTCAACTTTTCGTTCCCAGCAGATGGAGCATGAGCGACAATCGCGTAGTCAATCGAACGCTTTCTGGTGACTACCCATAATGGGCGATACTACCAGTCATCCAGTTTTGTAGCAGTTACGTGCAACGAAGCCTTGGTATGAGTATTCTTCGATAGGTATTTGGGATTTTCATTCGAAGACAAATTACCTTCCCGGACCTTCATTGGCTTTGATAGGATAAGAGCGCCTGTTTCCGTAGAAAGTTTCATGATATCATATGTACTTACTGATGGAATTCGATGAATTATGATGAAGTGCAGTCGCCGTTAATTGCATTTTCCTCGAGCCCGTTGTGGATCATGCAGTTGCCATCCATAACGTAACAGACGATTTGGACTACTAATTTCAGTTGTTAACTGTGCCATCTGTACCAACTATACGCTTACACTTAGCGAACATAATGGAGTAAGCTAACCAATTAAGCTTACCAAGGTCTGCGGATTGCTACAAATATTTGAGAACAACAGCTGGATCCATTGTTTCTTTGTAGAATTCCAAATCTTACGACAGTGTTTGTTACTAAGTAGCGTTTGCACTTGGAACTTATTCAAGAGCTTGACCTCCATTCTGATTTATCCCGCGGACTTCGCGACCTCTTGGGGCATCGGAAGATACTTGAGGAGCGCAGACGAAAATTTACGGGCTCATGAGGCAGCGTAGGTTGGAACAAAAATTAAGGCATTAATACACACATTCACAGTGTACAGAAGTCAGCGGCAGATATTATTTCCGGCATTCGGTTGATCCTCTCCAGAAAACAATTTATTGGTTTAGCCACCCAGGAAGCGGTCTTTAGGAGGGAGCCGCGATTATTCCCGGAACTAGTACTGGGTGGGGCGATCACAATGTAATCGTCTGATTGGGTAATGCTTATTTACAGAATATGTGGTGGTGTTGCTCACCACCGAGCGCGAAGCCATGTGAAAAAGATAAAACAAACAGACAAAACCAAGACTTGTGAATAAATAACTAAATTTAGTATCAACAAAAAGTACACAAAGTGGGTGATCCAAATATACTAACAACAATGTTCAGAATCTAAGAAAGACGATAGTTCATGGATAAAACACTGGGTGAAGTGAAGTGGTTTCAGAGAAGGGTTAATAACCACTAGAAAGCCAGGGTTTAAACCTCGACAGCGGACAAATGATGGTTTGTGGAAGCTATTTCTACAGAAAACGGGAAGAACAATGTAATTTTCGTCTTCCTTCGTGAACGGTTCGAGGTGGAGATGGCTCAGTGGTTAAGGCAAAAGCTGACCGTGGTTCGAATCCAGCCTTGATATCCCGACTGCTACCATCTAGGCTTGGCATCACAGCTAGGCACCGAATGGTACAGCTGAAGGACAACGAGACGACTTCACCCACGTTATAGTGGTCGACGCAATAGACCCCAACCGTTCATTCGAATAACATCATTATAACTATCACCACACAGCCAGATTCGCTGCAACAATACAATCCCAGTGATCTGGTTTTCCTTATACTGCAACAGTCCTGCCAATTTGATCACCACACTTAAAATCACTGGAAAAATATGCAATCTATCGAAATTCTATTTTCAGAGAGCTACCACCCATCATTATGGTGCTTTCCTCAACGTTCAAAATGATAAAGAAAATGGCGCATTTGTCCATGACGTAGTGACAGACTTTCGTCAACGAGGAGTAGAGTACACGAGTTCGCTTTTAGGTTGAAAACAGATGTTAGTTCACATACATCTAGTTGAAAACAACTTTTTATATGGTTTGTAATGCTGGACTTTTTTTAGATGGAATCCCATGAAAAAAAAACCTAGTTGAAAACAACTTTTTATATGTTTTGTAATGCTGGACTTTTTTAGATGGAATCCCATGAAAAAAACACTACCAATTTTCAAGGCCTAAAAAACGGAGTAGCGACCGTTTATGGGGTAGAGGTTCAGAAAGTGATTAACAAACAGGAGCAGAATTGCATGGGTTACAGGGTGACCTTAGCTGCCAAAGCTTCATTCATGGTAGTAACGATAGATACACTAGAGAAAGTAGTTGGTATCTTTAGACTGCGTATAGGAATGTGAGCGCACACTGGCCACATGAGATATTTTGTTATGAGTAACAAAATCAGGAGGCAACTACGCACAGGGAATAATAGCTAGGGTGCTCGACTCGGCCACGTTTAGCAGTGCTGGGAATCATAGATGTCACCTGCTTCTAGGAGAGGGCGGCTACCGAATGACCTCGCTGGTAGTGAGTTTCATGCTCATCTATTAAGTCATTACTATAGAACATGCTTCCACCAGGTTAATCATCGCGTGAGAAAGATTCTTCGGAAAAGTTGATCTGATGATGCTCAAAGCACGTGACCAATCCTGCACAATCTATGGAATGTCATCAGCTGGTCGATCAAGTGTACGTTTTTTATTCAGAAAACCTATCGACTAACTCGACTACTCAACAGGTTCAACTGATAAGCACACTGATAGCAAGATTCCGAAAAACAAGTGTGCAGGTGCAAGAATGTTTCACGGCTGTTCAAATGATGTGATTTATGCATCTCGGTTAGCTGTGATACAGGAGAGCGCTGTTCCTTTCATTTTATTCTATTTGTGTACAACGGGATTATTGGTTCCGTTTTTTTTTCAGTTTTGTCTCCATAGCCCCTCTTCTTGTTTTTGATTTGAAAGTAAATCACTTTCTGATATCACGCACAAGTTTGATATAACCACGTGGGTTTCGCCATCTTGTGTCTAGAATCATTGTGCAATTTGTATGGGCGAATTTTATACCTATTTAATTTATACAGAATCCTATTTGGATTTAGCATCGTTTGGCACAATGTACAGAAGCACTATAATCACGATTCGAAATATGCACGATTTCACCATTTTGTTGTAGTATACATAGTATCGTCTTGTCGATAAACCCGCATTTGGACGATTAGACATCTTTAGGAGTTTGCAAGTAACTTCGCCGTAGTTCAATTAATTACCGGACACAATCAGTAGCGAGATCGTTAGGGAAGTCGGGCTCCAAATTAGCGTTGCTCCCCTAGGTCGAGTGACGCAGAATATTCAGAACCCGGTACATCTAATACAGCCATTTTAAGACCATAATAAAAAGCTTGATGAGCTCTTTCAAGCCACTCCATGTAAAATTGATGTAAACTTTAATGCATTTTTGTTGACTTGGAGAATGTCGCTCATAGAGGTGACGGAGCTTAGTTGAAAAAATATTTTTGGTTATCGATGCAGCCCGGTTCGTTTCGTATTACATGTCACTTAGGTGGGTGTTAACGAGGTTCATGAAGAGTTGTTTGCTTCTCCGGTCCTTTATCCAGTAGCAAGGTGTGCGAGTACTTTAATTGATCGACGTTATGATCTCTTTCATGAACAGGACTCCTCATAGCGGTGAACCTCAAATTACCGCCCGTTCCATCTTATGTCTAACTGCAACAGCTACCCAGTCCGGTCACGCGTAATGAGTACTTCTTTACAATGGCAAGCGGATCACTAGAAGTAACTTGTCACTTGTCATATGAATAATTTTGAGACCGGGCACTGCCGTTACCTCTGTCCGTGTACCCTTTAAAAGTTCAATCTCTCAGTAGACAAAATGGCATGCCTTCATTCTTGTAGACAACACCTAGTGGTAAAAAATGACGCTTAACCACTATGCAATCAAAGAAAACATAGCCCTGCAGTCCGGTCAGGAATTGCCAACAACCTCACCACCGAGATCCGTCCCATACTACGTCCCAGTCGGATTTTCAACTACGCATTCGGATAATCACATGGACCCCATCCAGAAAGGCGCGAAGATAATACAGCCTAAATTGACAGGGGTTGCTACCATTTCGTGTTGTCACGTCATGGGCTACGCTGTGGGAACCACTTCTGTTGGTTTCTTCATGTGTTCTTCTTCCGGATAGAGTGAGCGTATAATACTCGTGTCCGTCTAACTTTGTGACGATGACAACAAAAAAAACAAATGCACCCTATTCGAAGTTACTAAAAAGTGAGGAGTCATTCCCTGAAGGTCATAACTCCGGCTTCACCGACCAAAACTGTTTTGTGTTTTAAACTATATTGCGCCTGGAAACTTGGACATCATGTTGTCTCAATAGTCCGTTTCCGCAAGCTTTCAACTGCGCCATACTTAAGGTGGAGTTTAGGACACGACTGCGGTCTTTGATGTGACATGGTCGATGAAAATCCTTGGATAGCCTTTTGAAGGTCTGACGGGTAGACCTATCCCTTTTACACCACAATGAACGTATATGGATTTAGTGTGACTTTCATCTCCAAATCAATGGATAACTGTTGTAGCTTCGGATGGAGGCATGTGATTCCCGTAATCTATACGATATATTCTAGAGTACTGTCAGTCACATGCAGAAAAAAAAACTGGCGGTGAGTGCGATTAGTAACCATGACACCTAGACCAAAACATTAACTCACAGCTTAGGGTATGAGACGGAGTGAGAACCTGGTCAGGTAAGGGTCACTGTGTTGGTGTAACTGGGGAAAAAGAAGCCGTCAGTAAGAGGGAGTGTTGGTGAAAGTAGGTTGGCAGTCTGACTAATGATAAAAATCATCCCGAATAATGCAGCAAAAATGTTTTGTCTGATCAGCTCAATTCTAGAAGCCATCAAGTTTGATAAATAAATCAGCAGGAGGGATCTTACCGAAAAAAGCGAATGGCAGCGAACAAGGCGACTACTGCGTCGAACTCCAAAAAAGTACGCCAATAACTATGTTCCAGCCCTGTAAGTGTGCACGCTATCAGAGAAAAGGAAACCATTAAGAGCTTTGGGTTTTCAAATAACGCTAAAAAATCCAACAGGTTGTGCTTCCCAATCAAGAGACATGTCTTACCATTTCGGACACCATTTTCTCAGACGAGTCTTACGGAGTGCCCACGTCGGGAGCACCAACTCGAAGTCCCCTACTCGAATACGGATGGCATAGCTAGAGGGGTAAATTCACTGGACCCCAGCCTTACGCCGAATTAGTTAAGCATTCACAGCCAAGGGACTAACCATTGTACAGGGACGCCCGTGAATGGTTCCTTATTGGTTGCTAATCTCACTATCGAAAGTATTTGCATTAGTTGCTAAAACTGATGACCTACTGACCGCAGTATGAAGTTTGCCTTCGAGATTATGAAGTCAGGTCTCTAAAACGGTCGGTGACAATAGGACCTTGGGAAGCAAAAACGGATGGGAGAGCACAGTGCTTCGACCATAGCACTTATACACGATCACACCCAGTGAAGACGGTCCAGACTTCAAGAGCTACGAAGTGAATGGAACTGATGGTGCAGTATTACTCATACGATGATTTGACAAAATCTCACTACCTTTACTTACTGACTTTACTCATTACCTTTACCTCATTACTTGAACGTTACCTGGGCTGATTGTCGGAATACAGTAAGCTAAAAAGGTTAAATGCAACAAATGGGTTCAAAGGACCGTGCTTATATTCCATGGAAGGCGGTCGATCGTTGGTGTTCTGACATTCCTAGGACAACAGTAAACAGTAAGCTAAAAGGTTAAATGCAACAAATGGGTTCAAAGGACCGTGCTTATATTCCATGGAAGGCGGTCGATCGTTGGTGTTCTGACATTTCCAGGACAACAGTAAACATCAAGAGTTCTGTGGCATTGTACATCACGGATATATATATATATATATATATATATATATATATATATATAAGGGGCAGATGTTCCGTCGTTTACTTGTTGAATTACAGTCATTGTGGATATAGTAGCCGAGTGGATGTGTGAGTTCGCGCGTGTGCGTGTCCGTTCGTCAATCCATCAGTGAACTAGCTTGTGACCGTAGTGGTTGACTGGATGCGCATGTT
>NW_008751934.1:548402-563391 GCF_000715545.1 Opisthorchis viverrini
ATATATATATATATATATATATATATATATATAAGGGGCAGATGTTCCGTCGTTTACTTGTTGAATTACAGTCATTGTGGATATAGTAGCCGAGTGGATGTGTGAGAGTTCGGGCGTGTGCGTGTCCGTTCGTCATTCCATCAGTGAACTAGCTTGTGACCGTAGTGGTTGACTGGATGCGCATGTTTTCTAAGTTACATTAAACTTGCAGTAGTGAAGAATATTATGCGACCACAGCCGCTTGTCAGCCCACAAAACATTCATGATAGAGGAGTTTCGTGAGACTCCGGCTGACAAATCGGCAGTAAATAATGATCACGATTATATGACGAACGAGAGATGCACAATGTCACCAACGAGTTCAAGGAGTCGTCACTGAGGCAAACAACTAATTGTATCTTAGTAGCATCAGGCTGTTGGAAAGATAATGTGATAATCAATCAGCTATGACAATGTTCCGACGCACAGCTGCGGTTCGATTCGATGGGAGAGGGTCGGAGCGCAATCAGAAAGATGGGTTTCGGTTAAAAGCACAGAACTTCGGGCCACTGATGTCACTCCCTAGCCACTGAGCTATTTCAAGCTGGAAAACACAATATCAGTCGTTTACAATCGTCGTTGGGACATTTGGTAAACCAGCTGGTACTCACCGGACCCGATCTCACCCAATAAGCATCCTCGACGTGGAAAGTAACAACAATGTTGTCAACGATGCCTCATTTAATGCGGGAGAGCTAGAGCCTAACTTGAGGGGATTCAGGCGCTGAGGCGCGACTTCCTGTCAATCTGCACTTCAATTTCCTGCCTACGCATAGGCAACCTGGCAGTCTTGTGACATTAGCACGTCCTGTGAATCGCATGATAATGATGTGTCCGAGAAACGTCGCAGCCTAACGACCAAATTCCTCTTATACCTCCATGCTTAAGGAATCTGAGCAGAACAACCACGCCTCAATAATACATACTGGTTCATAGTGAAACTGTATAGCAGATCAGAAAACAATACATTAATTAGCATCAGCCATATATTTGTGGGAAAGATCAACAGCAACATGTACAAAGTAGGACCGAACATGCGAAGAAAGCCGGTACTCTGCATTGAACAGCCAAATGAAATCATCGGTGGTGTGTAGCTGAAAAAAATGATGCGTAAGATTGACGTCAGCAGAATATAACCAACATCACAGATAAGAAGATAAAACACGACAAGAATGAGAAAATACACAAACGCGACAGCCTTCTCGAGCTCAAAGTATGCAACTACGCGGTAAAAGATACTACAGCTGCGACGCTTAAGATCACCGATGCCCCGGACAGAGTGGATCTGATGATAAATTATGAAAACTGACGACCCGAATTTCTTATCTACGCGTGGGCAACCTGGCAGTATCTTAGCCTTTGGATGGCATGCTAACTAGACACCGGAAGAGTGTTACAGCTGAACGATCATCATCACGTATTGCGCACGATCTCAAGGCGGCGTGCAAGAGTGGTAGAGACACCAGGTGCGTTAAGGCGGGCAGTTCCCAGTAGGCGAAAATCTGTTTGTCTAACGCATCCACAGTTATCTATGGAAAGGTGCAGAATTGTTCAGGTAATGCTTTTATTATTATGCACGATTTTGATGGTAAAACCCCGATCATTGTGCACTACGTTGCCACGTGTAACGTGAGAATTACGTAAAACTTTCAGACGAACATATCAGAGCTTGTAATCGGAATTAACGGATGCGGAGGTATTCTGAAAGTATTCTAGGCTGCAACAGCATCCAAAACTAACAAAGTCACATGATTTTAGTGGGATTTCGAGTTCGATTTGGCAGAGACCTCATCTCACCACAGTACACACGCTGCCTCATAAAACCCATCAGATTCAAAGGTGGCTCAACTCATAGCGGATGGGATGCCCAAAAACCAACGGTAGGTGGGCCGATTGTGACCCACATGATTCGTTTCAGGGAACTTCAATATACGCCACACAAAGACTGCGTATTATGAAAACTTAGTGCACCAGCGATTCTCGGCACTTAACGAAGGCAGCATTCACAAACTTTGAGAGAACCACACAAGTATGACAGCAAGGCAAATCCGGAAAATGAAGGTCAGACTATTTTCCTTCAACTGGAAAAAGCTTGGAACTGATTGAAAAAAAATTATCGTTTCCGAAGGGCTTGGCAAAAAACTAACAGTTCGCAACTGGGTAACGTTTTGCTTTTGACATAAAAGCTTCAGCAGGCCCAGTGAGCGAAATGCCAAATGAGCAAGGTTTTAAGGGAGACGCAAATCCCATTGGCAATATCTTTTCCGATTAGCACACTAGATTAGAGTTGAATGACAACTTCGGGTACACTACTCTTCTTGGACTGTATGACACATAAGGTGGGGGAGAAACTGAAAACCAATGTATCAGAAGCCAACTGACAATGGGGCTATTTTTTCTGCCCATCCGAATGTGGTATTCGCCAGTATGGCCTCATCCATGTTCAGTCGAGTCAGGATCCGGTGCACAGAAGACGTTGATCGGACAGAGGCCCAAATAGAAGGAAAGAACAAACTTCGGAGTGGTAGATATCCGTCTAGTTTGATTAAGCGTCAATAATGAAGGGTATTGGTACCGGTGGCAAAACCCAAACGGGAAAGGATTGGAATTGATATTATCCCACATAAAGCAAGGCATTCGAAAACATTCGAAAGATTTCAAGTGCGGTTAACATAATACCGTTTCAGGAGAGAAGCATTTTGCGCCCTGCTGTGGCATTCCACCATTATTTCCCCAAACTAACTGGAATGGACTGAAGGTACACGCATACAGATTATAAGAATATCTGATTGGATTGAAATAGCTCGGTGGAATTAGTGGAAATCAACTATTTTCAGCGAACACACACGAAAGATAGGTGACGAGTTTATTGTAACTGTCTAACTGGATAGGTTAAACCAGATAATACGACCGTAGGATACGATGCTCAATTAACCATGGGCAACAGAACAAGATCGGATAGAGAGCGAGAAAAGCATACCACGCGGTCCTAAGGCAATGGTCAATGATGCTTTTTCCCCGTCAGCGTTGTCCACAACCGAGTGAATATGCACTGCAGTTCAACCAGGATTCCGAGATAAGTTATATATGCGATCCGTCGATACCATTGTCTGAAATAGACAGGAAAGTAACGCATTATTATGAGATTGGGTTCCATGGGCTCACAGAAACAATAAAGCAAACATGAATGGCGAAATCATGTTATGCGCTCATTGGTGCTGCCACAATAAAAATTAATTAAAATTGAAAAACAAAGTTAATTAAAAGCGGCGAGCGGTTTAAAAAGCAATTCTACGGATGGTTCGCGCTGACCGAGGGGGAATGGCGAACCTGACCACTTCATGTTGAGATAAAAAGCCGATAAGTCTTCAGTTATGACGAATATTTGACCACATTTGTTGTGAAATGCATAAGCCACTAAAGCTGCTACAAAGGACTATTGCGGTATGGTGGTTTGTGGACCTGTATGACCCGTTCAGCTGTACTGAAGGGTTTCAAATTGACGGAAGCAGAACTTAACGCATATGCTTGTTTAGTAAATAGTCAGAGGAACTGTCTCCTGACACTGACTCCAGGTTGGCGGTTTGAACAAGCTAGGCGGCTATTTCCTTAAAAAAACTTGTACTGGCGTAGCAGTATGCCGGCAGCCAACCACCGTCTTGAGGTTGGGCTTTTGAGCCAATTGCTTTATTTGAGGATCACAATCGTTCTC
The DNA here is from genome assembly GCF_000715545.1 of Opisthorchis viverrini. Taxonomy (NCBI): domain Eukaryota; kingdom Metazoa; phylum Platyhelminthes; class Trematoda; order Opisthorchiida; family Opisthorchiidae; genus Opisthorchis; species Opisthorchis viverrini. The sequence goes on from NW_008751934.1 coordinate 552,154, forward strand.
TTGTTTAGGCGTAGGCACTCTGACACCATCCCAGCCCACATAAAACCATAACACTTATAACTAACAATACCCTCAAGCCACGTCGGCCACCGCCAGCCGAGTCGCCTAGCTGGCTGCATGGAGTAAGGGGGGCGAGCGACGCCTACCTTCATACACTTTCACTTGTTCCCTCTTTCATCCTACCTCACCCGAGTTTGAAAACTTCCTCTGCAGGTCCCAGCAATAGGACCGATAACCATGCATCACGCCCAGCTGCAGCTTCTGTGTCTTCACCAACAACCATAAGCGCTTCAAAGTCCATTCGTAAACCCCGAAAGCCCGTCTACCTTTAATGTCCGCTCACTTGGCACGCAGAACAACAAGCGGCTGCTGCTCATACGTTGGGTTATTCCCCGGCATTGATATATGCCGCCTGTCAGAGGAAAGGACAAGAATATCTCAGGACGCAATTAATACAAAGGAACAGACTTCCAATGTATGACTCTGCACCCCTGGTGATGCAAAAGCATCTCTACCCTAAGTGGGGATAGTACGGGCTTCTGCCAGTCATAATCCCTATTTGGACACGTTGTAGGCTAGAAGAGTCAGGTGCTTGGCATTCCACATTGTTGTCCGAGAAGCTACCCCCTTATAGAATCTTCACGTGGTTCGGCACTCCAGCCCTAAGAGTTGGGATACTGGTTGCTTTCTCAATACACGTGCCTAATAGGAAAAACTGACCAGATCGTGACTATCGAAGTTAGGACAAAGACTTACAGGTTGAAACGCAGTTGCAAGGGTTGGTTTTCGATCAAAAAGCGACGGTTGAATTCAGAAACTGAGCCGTTCTCATCGTTAATCCCTAGAAATTTGGCTTTCTCCTGAAAATGCATCAATGATATGTCTGAAATAACTACGGTGGTTAGGAAAATTTAATTACAAGGTGACAAGTGGTGAGAGTTTTATACATCCGGCCTCTGACAATTGGTACCAGACACAGGATATAAAACAAACAGAAAGCATTCAAATTCCAGTGAGTGAAGTCAGAATTCGAATCGAAGTTTTGTTATGTATGTGAAAAACCGAGAACCACAGTATAGCTGTTGCCCAATGAGGATGAGGTGCTTTTCGGCGTTTCAGCAAAGACTAGTTCCCTTGTAGGCGAAGCTTCAATTGAAACTTAAAACATTCAAGAATTACAAACAAGTTTTAAGTATCTCGAATGAGAGAATAATTCACAAGACGAGTGAACCTTTCACCTGAGAAGCCATCACTCAAGAATCTAGTCAACACAAGACTGCGTGATGTGAATTATGTGACTGAGGGATGGGAAGCACTATACTCAGTCTAACTGCGAGTGAATCATATTTCTGAAAGTCAGCTTGTGGCCAAACAGTCTTCAACTATTAGTTGGGAGGGCGTGCGTTCAAATCCTCATTGAAAGGACTTCGGAAATGACCCAATAGTGTTCAAATGAAAGTGTTGGTATGGCGTAATCAGTGTCGAAATGCACTGCATTCTCTTGAGAGATTCAATCACTAAAAACAAAGATGAATGTGGAACATACACGCAAGCCAGGTAGAAACCAATATAACGAGGCGAAAACCGATATCACACCCAATCACACACTGATGTTATGGACGGTGGATTGACGATTGTGAAGAGGATAAAAGTATCTGGTGTGAGCAGCTCTTCCCACACTAATGTAAGGGAAACCACTGCTTGAATGCTTTGTAGAAAGTGGCTGGGCGGACAAAAGTTGGAGAACAATATTCCGGTTATTGGGGATCCGGTAACACAAGAACAGAGTATACACGAATCTCTTCCGAAATCGAAGGAAATTCAATCTATAGGTGACAACTTGTTAATAGTCTACATCTATAAAATACCCACATATCTCGGAAACACCGTCAGTGGACACGGTGATCGATACCAAGATGGAATTTGGTTTGGACTAGGGACAATAAGAACTGTTCTTCTCATGGCTGAACAAGCAGACGTTGTAACACATCCAACGGTCGGTGCGAAAAGTAGATAACATTTTGATCGCTCAATAGGGAATTCAACAACTTTCAATAACCAGCGCTTGCACAGGCGTTTTCCTCATATTGTCTCAAAAGTTGAATTTCCTTGTCGAAGGCAACACATAAGTAGCAAGAGTGATTTAATCAATTCGTCATTAAAACGAAGATTTTCCGGGCTTGTGATAACAAGGTAAGACTTTGTACTCAACACGAGCTAAACAGCATCGTTAGAAACACTAAACAACTTTACCTAACATATCAAAGTGCTACTGGTAAAAATTCGGTCCCGCTAGAACTCTATCAAATTATCCAACCAAACGAAAAGTCCTTGAAACCAACAGATGAATCATCGTTGTGGGGCGATTTGTAAAACTTAACAATTATGCTTTATCAATTTCAAACCACGTAACAATGTAGGGTCTTTTGGCTTTTACAATTTTTTAGCCCAAGGAAGATGCAAACCAAAGGGATGCTCATGCACTAAAGGTAATGGGTCGCGAGACCCCTCATCAAGTAATCAAGGGACGCAGAGCTTTCTTCTATCCTACGTCTAGCATGCGAAGTAGATGCTTGGGTTCGAATAGCTGCGTGTTTTAGAACACAGCCAGAATTAGACCCCAGGCTGCAACTTGTCAGCACGAAATGACAACAGTTTTAGGGTTTTCCAAAATAGATAGCGAGATAACACCTCATGAATCCCTTAAGAGGTTAACTAGGTTGCATTGCCGGTGCCCACAAAAGCCCATGCACTGTTCGAATGGATGCACATCCAAACTATATGGAAAGTTAAAAGCACTGGGAAGTACTTTGTATTTTGGCGTATTCCCTGATCAGAGCGCTTTGGAAATCTCACATAACTTTGTCACATCGTTAGGCCCGTAGATGCTCCAACAACCGTTCGGTTTGAAAGACGACGAGCTTTCTTCACGTAACTGTAATAATGGATAGAATAATGTCAGGAGACCGTGCTCTCAGCTTCAGGTATAACTTGCTCGCCCTTGGTTGAAAAAGCTGACGGTCATCAGGAAATGCTCTTACAGACAACAAGTACAACATGAAAAGCATTCATGATTGAAATGATTATTTAGTTAAGGTCCGGGTTGTTTGTTCGACATATGGTTCGCAGCAAGATTAGATAAGATAAACATTGTTCGGATAGAATAGGTATTTGCGAATTAGTGATATGATTTCACCCAGAAACGAACTGTTAGAATGGTTCGGAAATTCAGACAAAATGACAAGTCGGACGAAAACATGTAGGTAAAAGTCTAGCTAGAAAAGCAGATTAACCAAGTCAAAATAACACTGACCTCCGCGTATAATTTGTTGTGTGAAGTCCAATATGCATCAAGCCAGTCCCAAGTGTCCTGATAAAAGTAGTAATATTTCTGTTGAAGCGACGTCCGAGCACCGCCTGAGGCAAACTGAAGTCGCCGTATATTCGATACGGGATCCACAGGTCCAAAAGTAGGATGCACGGTGCGAGGGTGATCGACAGGGTTCTGTTTCCTGGAGAGACTGAGCCTTAGGGGTTGCCTCAAATCCCCTTGTGAGGAAGAAAAACCGGCCCAGCGGAGGCCCGAAGATAGACTTTTTAGTCTCACAAAATAAGGTGGTATCATACTCCGAAGAAACATCACATCCTACCAAGGCTGAAAAAAAGAAGATATAATCCGATCACATTCATTCAAAGCATACATCCCCGAACTAAAGCTGTCACCTCGTGGCGATGGTCGGGCCTGTGTGCTGCAAAGATCCTGTCGGCTATACAAGCGAGAACTCAGTTCCCAAAGGTTCGACCATACCAGGAAGGCCAACGGGGATCAGCTTGATGAAGAACAGTGAGTCCCCGTACCGCAAGGAATCGTATTATGGGACAGTATGGAGGTAAATTCGTACTGTCCTCCGATATAGGTGTGAAGGTAGTATAGCGTTTCCCCCGGGGGCCAAGCATGTCCATATTCATGAGAGCCGCGATGATGTATTCTCTCGAAGAAGGACTGGTTAGGAAAGACCAGCCCTAAAAACTGCAAATTTCGATCGCCAAACGGTTGACCGTGACCGTCGGCGCATTATTCAATACGGTCAAAATACTTTGAAAACCAAAAAGCTTGGTGCGAATCAAAAGGCACCTGCTGTGCGTAGCCGCATTAAAAGTGAGACAGTATTGCCTTACTTCCTGCGCCCGCTGGCCAGGCCGGCCCCTTACAGCCAAGTGTGTAAGACTATTGAGCTGTTGGCTACGGGAAGGGTCTCCCAGGAAAACCCCACTGTGTCCGCTGCCTCGCGCGTCAGAAATTTGAGTTATGGGCTAGAGGCAGGGTATCCGAATAAAACCCTTCATCCTCCCACTGCCTTATGCGTCGGAAGTTTGAGCCAAAGGCTCAAGGTGGAGTACCTCAGCCAAACCCCCTTCTTCTGCCTTGGCAACCGGGAAGTATCATTTGCCCCTTCAGTTCTTCGCTCACCAGTCTTCTCCCACTTCCTCCCAACCCATCGTACAACGCAGTGCAATCAACCCATCTGCTATTCCCATATCCACTATTCCGTGTCTAAACCTTCGCAAGGAAAAATAAACATAAATAACCACCTACTAACCTCAAAACATCTGATCCGCGTTGCAGCCTCTAACACCCGTATTCTATGTCGAATTGGACAACAGTCATCCCTTGCTGAAACCTTGCCTTCCTTACACAAGAAAGACACCACTTCGATCGTGCTCCTCAAGCCGCTTAGGACTACCTCAAATGTTCCACATTCCACCCTTCGGTTATCTGGTGATTCTCATGCAATGGCTCGTGGTATCTACGGTGTGCGGTTGCACTCAGTCCCAGGGCTAAGAGCGCCTTACTGGACTGGATCCCAGTAAACAGTCGACTTCGCGCGGTAGGGTTGTTTGGCTCAAATAAGATTAACTCAGGTCGACGCGGTAAATGGTGTTTATTTGTCGCATAAGCATACGCCCCAATAGACTGCAGTTCTGAGACTGAGAAGGACGAGTTTTATCAAGATCTGTCACGACTGTTTCGGTCGGCAAGAAAGAAGGATGATATGAATGCCCAAGTTGGATGACTAGGTCCGGAAGAAGCACAGTTAGGCAGTAAATTTGGAGTCAACGCTGAGCATACGGATAACGGGGATCAACTTCCTCAGCTATGCGAAGATCATCGTCTGTTTCTGGCCAGTAGAGACTTCCAACAGAAACGCCCACATCGAGTTACTTGGAGACCCCCAAACACAAAACATTTGTGGACCCAGTAAGACCACGTAGCTATCAGTTACCGATGGAGTGTCAGTTAAAGATAATCACTCTTTCTAGTATACAAAGCTTGATTCTGATCATGCTATTGTGCGGGTTAACCTATCACTTGGTTTTCCGTCACCATTACGCGTACCAAAGGAGAGCACATCAACTTTGACAAGTTTCAGTAGCTGAAGAGTACCGAGCTGATCTGGCTAGAAAGCTACTGGAGACGCACAGTCATGCAGATGACTGGAGGTTGAATGGAGGCGTGCGCACCAACTATGAAGCTTGGTGGACACGGAAGGTTAAGGAAGTGGAAGGGGCCCGGAAAGCTGAAGATGTCCGAAGCCTACTCCAGTTAATCCATGCGACCGGTACCCGAGAGGCCGGTAAGCGAAACAATAAAAAATATAAAAAAGTAACATCATTTTGATTAGGAGACCGTTAGGCCCAGCACTTTCAGCAATAATTGGATCAACCGACTGCCACTAACTTGAACCCTACAACTGATGTACAACAGTGAGTGGCGAACCTGTAACCCCTAAGGTCTCAGAGTTTTATGACTGCATATGTTTTCTTAAGCGCGGCCGAGCTCCTGGTCCAGACGACCTCCTACATGCATTGTTGAAGGATGGGGATCAAACCAGTCTGATCTACTTGCCATCATCTGGGGAAAGGTGACTATTCCAGAAAACAGGTAAAACCAGTGGTATTGCTCACTTCCAAAAAAGCTCGTTGCGAGTTTAGCGATCGAAAAGGGATAAGCTTCATTCTAATCGCAACTAGATTATTGACATCGCTTGCCATTCGTCACCTTATGGTGGATGGTGAGGCATTGACTGGAGAGCAGCAAGCAGGATTCCTGCTTGCACTGACTACACGTCACAAGGCGCCAGAAGATCCCCAAAAGCATAAACGATCCACAATTTAGGTATCTCTGTACCCCCAAGACGCGCTCGATTCAGCCGATCAGTTTGTTTTCTTGCCGAGCAAGGAATGTCCCAAATGTATGCGAATATAAAAGGTTCTTCGTACTCTCACACTCGTGGGGGTCGAATTGGACAACAGTCATCCCTTGCTGAAACCTTGCCTTCCTTACACAAGAAAGACACCACTTCGATCGTGCTCCTCAAGCCGCTTAGGACTACCTCAAATGTTCCACATTCCACCCTTCGGTTATCTGGTGATTCTCATGCAATGGCTCGTGGTATCTACGGTGTGCGGTTGCACTCAGTCCCAGGGCTAAGAGCGCCTTACTGGACTGGATCCCAGTAAACAGTCGACTTCGCGCGGTAGGGTTGTTTGGCTCAAATAAGATTAACTCAGGTCGACGCGGTAAATGGTGTTTATTTGTCGCATAAGCATACGCCCCAATAGACTGCAGTTCTGAGACTGAGAAGGACGAGTTTTATCAAGATCTGTCACGACTGTTTCGGTCGGCAAGAAGGATGATATGAAGGCCCAAGTTGGATGACTAGGTCCGGAAGAAGCACAGTTAGGCAGTAAATTTGGAGTCAACGCTAAGCATACGGATAACGGGGATCAACTTCCTCAGCTATGCGAAGATCATCGTCTGTTTCTGGCCAGTAGAGACTTCCAACAGAAACGCCCACATCGAGTTACTTGGAGACCCCCAAACACAAAACATTTGTGGACCCAGTAAGACCACGTAGCTATCAGTTACCGATGGAGTGTCAGTTAAAGATAATCACTCTTTCTAGTATACAAAGCTTGATTCTGATCATGCTATTGTGCGGGTTAACCTATCACTTGGTTTTCCGTCACCATTACGCGTACCAAAGGAGAGCACATCAACTTTGACAAGTTTCAGTAGCTGAAGAGTACCGAGCTGATCTGGCTAGAAAGCTACTGGAGACGCACAGTCATGCAGATGACTGGAGGTTGAATGGAGGCGTGCGCACCAACTATGAAGCTTGGTGAACACGGAAGGCTAAGGAAGTGGAAGGGGCCCGGAAAGCTGAAGATGTCCGAAGCCTACTCCAGTTAATCCATGCGACCGGTACCCGAGAGGCCGGTAAGCGAAACAATAAAAAATATAAAAAAGTAACATCATTTTGATTAGGAGACCGTTAGGCCCAGCACTTTCAGCAATAATTGGATCAACCGACTGCCACTAACTTGAACCCTACAACTGATGTACAACAGTGGGTGGCGAACCTGTACCCCCTAAGGTCTCAGAGTTTTATGACTGCATATGTTTTCTTAAGCGCGGCCGAGCTCCTGGTCCAGACGACCTCCTACATGCATTGTTGAAGGATGGGGATCAAACCAGTCTGATCTACTTGCCATCATCTGGGGAAAGGTGACTATTCCAGAAAACAGGTAAAACCAGTGGTATTGCTCACTTCCAAAAAAGCTCGTTGCGAGTTTAGCGATCGAAAAGGGATAAGCTTCATTCTAATCGCAACTAGATTATTGACATCGCTTGCCATTCGTCACCTTATGGTGGATGGTGAGGCATTGACTGGAGAGCAGCAAGCAGGATTCCTGCTTGCACTGACTACACGTCACAAGGCGCCAGAAGAGCCCCAAAAGCATAAACGATCCACAATTTAGGTATCTCTGTACCCCCAAGACGCGCTCGATTCAGCCGATCAGTTTGTTTTCTTGCCGAGCAAGGAATGTCCCAAATGTATGCGAATATAAAAGGTTCTTCGTACTCTCACACTCGTGGGGGGTCCCAAATGTATGCGAATTATAAAAGGTCTTCGTACTCTCACACTCGTGGGGGGATAAGGAGAGCTCACCAGAAGCCACCGTGCACGAAGTGTCGCCTGTCACAGAGTTAGGATCTTACCATGGTGCGACGGTTTGTGTTCCTCCGTGACCCACAGAGCCATACCGAGGGGCGCTAGTGCGACATCCAAAGAGTCTTTCACACTAGACTGGTCAATGATTAGATGTCCGACCTACACTGCCTCCTAACCCTCCATGTTTGGGTTTGGAACCTATGTGACAACTTATTCTATGAAAATGGTAATGCACATGGAACCTCCGCCAAACAATCGATCAAGCTTTGGCTTTAGCTGAGAACCCTAGTCGTCCTCCTGTCTAGGTCTTGGCGCCCCGGCAACTCCTCAGTTCAGGCATAACCACGACAGTTACAACTAAAAACACCCTCATGCCACATCAGCCGGGTCGCCTTACATGCTGCATACAGCAGGGTGGGGATGCGAAAACATGCTACTGCCGACACCTACTTTCGTAAACCGTCAAGTATTCCTCCAACCCAACCTCACATCAATACCCTCTCTACAGGTCCCAGCACTAGGACTGAACGCTTTGCTCAACGTACAAAACACACCTGCAACTTCTGCGCATCCGACACTTAAAAGTCTGTTTTCAAACCCTGAAAGCCGGTCTCCTTAGCAGGCACAGTGAAGCAAACAGAACAACAATGATATCGTGCCCCTACGCTGGATTCCGCTGGAATTGATCTATGCTGTGTGTCAGAGACAGAGACATAGGAAACAGGCATTTTAACTGAAGTGACTACCCTCTCGCTCTCTTCCTGTTTCCGGCTGCGTAACTCTAGATGGATATGCCGGGGTGGGTATTGTATTGGGCGAATAAGTAGAATCTCTACTTGATTGGATACCTGTTCATAGTCGCCCTGCGCGATTCATTTGACGTCTGTGAGGATCTCCAGAGAAAGAGGTCTATCCCACCTTGTTTGCTGCACCTGGTTATGCTCCGACGGACTGTAACTCTGGATCTGCCAAAGACCGTTTCTATGACGATCTAGATGATCTTTAACGATAGGCTAAAAGCTCAGACATCGCTGTGGTTGGTGGCGACGTGAGAGCCTAGTTAGGTAGGTAGACTAAGCGCTGCTGAGGCCCAATTGAGTGGTCATCTTGGGTTCGATATTTGACGCAGGGACAACGATGGCTAAGCTAGGAGTCGGCGTTTTGTACAGACCAGATGAGCGTATCAAAAGCAGAAGCGCACCAGCACATGGTCGGCGTCCACACTGATATTCCAGAAGCGCCAGGAAGTGATCAGCCACTGCTATCAGCAGCAGACCACATCGTCGCCATTCGCTGGTGCCGATGGTTGATCACTGCCTAGAAATCCTTTTAGAATACCAGAGTGGCCGATGACCATGCGCTGCTAATTTCAGTTGTGTTGTTCAGGTCAGCACAAAACGCCGGCACCCCTTTCAGTCATTGAAAAGTTGGAAGACCCATTATTCAACCGAAACCTTCAGAACCGGCTCCTCGAAAGCTTACCGGATGGTTCAATATCGGATGGTACAAGCTACTGGAAACAGTTATCCAAAGGGCCATTCAGAGCGGGAACGTCCGTCTGCGGTACAATTTAGCCAGCCTCATCCAAACATTAAATCTCTGATGGTACCGTGGCTTTGATGGAGGCCAGGTGACACTCCTCCTGGCTGTAGCCAACCGGACGCAGACCGAGAAGCTTGAAGGATCCGAAAGGCCGAAGAAAAGAAAGATGCGAAAAACGTTAGAAGCGTCCGCGGGCTGTTCCACTTGTTTTGTTCGATTGGTCCAGGTAAGCCTCTTGTTAGAGAAGCTGTCAGAGACAAAAATGACCCTCTGATATCTAACAAAGGAGAACGTTTGGACCTCGGCACAACACTTGGAAGAGTATTTCAGTCGGCCACCAAATATATCCAATCCAAACATACAGGTGAAGTGTGAACCTGAAACCCCCTTCAGACTCAGAAGTGTATGAGTGTGATTCTCTATTCAAGCGTTATCGTGCGCCAGTTCCTGACGATCTGTTACTGGTCTGTACAATCACTGCGATGAGTTTCTCGACCAATGCCTGTATAGCCATTCGTGTATATCTGGGTGAGAGACCATTTCAAACAACTGGAGTGAATCAATGATGGTGTTCATTATCAAAAAGGGTACTCGCAGTGAATGTATTGAATGTAGTAACTACAAGCGTGTTAGCTTAACTCCCGTTGTAACAAAGCTTCTGGCGTCACTGATTCATCGTCTTAGTGGCACGCGAATCCATCACCCGTGAGCATCATGCAGGGTCTCGAGAGGATAGGGGCTGCGTTGGACACATCTTCACACTGTGTCAGGTATTGGAGCAACGTCGCATGTACAGACGACCCACAATCATGATATTCCTTGACCCTAAGGGTGCGTCCGATTCTGCCGACCAGTCAGAGCTGCTAACTATACCTACTCAGCATGGTACGCCCCAGGGGGTTGGGAACATATTCCGGCTGCTGAATTCAATACTTCTTGGGACATAAATGCATGACTATCATGACGTTATCACAGACACCAACATCCGAGTTGACACTGATGACCAGGCTTATCCAATTGTACTTAAAGCCTTAGACTGAAGAAAGGAAAGACTGGGTGAGGCAGGAGATTTAGTGCTGGTCTATCGCAAGCATTCTGAGGTGCTTCCAAGCTATCAGTCGGACAAGCTGGAAATATTTCCAGTCAAGCGCAAGAGGGCACACGGGGACCCCAACCTGAAAGGCTTACAACACTAACAACACACAAACTCTTCAGGATCTCTTTCACATTCTTCTGCTAAGTCACACGCTGTATACCTCGCGGCTTCCGCCATTCTGAAGGAGGGATCGAGAATAACACTCGTCTCTGTGGACTATGCGTCGGCACACATGGCCTATGTTCGAGCCAACACAGTTGATACAGCTGAATATTTTTTATTTTAATTTTATTTATTTAATCTATTATCACTATTAGTATTTTATTATTTATTTTTATATTTATTATTTTTGCCGATTGTACGACCATACACCGGTTTTCTAATTATCATCAGCAACATTTCTGAGGCATCGATGGTCAAAACCCTAAAGACGCTTCACATCATCTGTCATCAGCGGCCATGTTTCGCCACTACAGAATAACAAAGCCCTTACAGTAGCCTACCGATTCTCATTGATTTGTAAAGAGTACGTCCAGAGACTACATGTTATGAAGCATGACTTTGCCCTCGGAAGGTCCGTGG